>NW_025927565.1:0-32813 GCF_022837055.1 Prionailurus viverrinus
GAGTGGAGGAGGATGGGTTGTTGGCTTTTCAGGATTCAGGCATATGTCTCCTTGGGATTTTAGGCTTGTAGTATAGGTCCCTGGTAGGGCTGCTTGGAATTCTGTGTCTCCACTTCTCCATCCTTCCCGTAAGTTTCTGAGCTGAGACCCCAAGGTCTGGACTCTGTGTGGGAAACACTGGCCCGTTTCTGTCACTGACAGGGAGAGGCTTCAGCCCTGATGCGCCATGGAAAGATAGAGCCCCGGGCGTGGAGGCCCAGGTCGACCAGAGCACTACCCATTTGGCGAATCCGATCCCTCGGAACTTGCCCGGGATTTTCTGAGCAGGGAACCCAGGGCCTGAGGGTGTTTGTGTTTGTGTGACCCCTTCTCTCAGGTACAGGAACGGCTTCAGTCATAGTGAGCCTGGCGAGTAGCCCCGGCGTGGAGGCCCGGGGCGAGCAGCCCGGGGCCTGGAGGCCCGAGGCGAGCGTGGCACTTCCAATTCTGTGTCGCCAATCCCTCGGAACTTTCCGGGGAGTTTCTGAGCTGAGACCCCAGTGTCTGGAGGCTGTTTCGGGTTCTTGGACCTCTTTTTCCTCAGGTACAGGGTGACTGCCTTCTCTCAGGCTCCAACCATGGTGAGCCATCGTAATGACTCAGGGCCTGGAGTCCGGGGCTCGTAGCAGGTGTTTGGGATTCTGGGTCTCGCATCCCTCGGTCCTGAACCAGGAGTACCGGAGTGGAGAGGAAGGGTTGTGGCTTTTCAGGATTCAGGCATATGTCTCCTTGGGATTTTAGGCTTGTAGTATAGTCCCTGGTAGGGCTGCTTGGAATTCTGTGTCTCCCACTTCTCCATCCTTCCCCGTAAGTTTCTGAGCTGAGACCCCAAGGTCTGGACTCTGTGTGGAAACACTGGCCCGTTTCTGTCACTGACAGGGAGAGGCTTCAGCCCTGATGCGCCATGTTAAGATAGAGCCCCGGGCGTGGAGGCCCGGGTCGACCAGGAGCACAACCCATTTGGCGTATCCCATCCCTCGGAACTTGCCCGGGATTTTCTGAGCAGGGAACACAGGGCCTGGAGGGTGTTTGTGTTTGTGTGACCCCTTCTCTCAGGTACAGGAACGGCTTCAGTCATAGTGAGCCATGGCGAGTAGCCCCGGGCGTGGAGGCCCGGGGCGAGCAGCCCCGGGCCTGGAGGCTTTGGGCGAGCGGGGCACTTCCCATTCTGTGTCTCCAATCCCTCGGAACTTTCCGGGGAGTTTCTGAGCTGAGACCCCAGTGTCTGGAGGCTGTTTCGGGTTCTGTGACCCCTTTCTCTCAGGTACAGGGGACTGCCTTCTCTCAGGCTCCAGACATGGTGAGCCATCGTAATGACTCAGGGCCTGGAGGCCGGGGCTCGTAGCAGGTGTTTGGGATCTGGGTTTCGCATCCCTCCGGTCCTGACCCGGGTGTACCGGAGTGGAGAGGATGGGTTGTTGGCTTTTCAGGATTCAGGCATATGTCTCCTTGGGATTTTAGGCTTGTAGTATAGTCCCTGTAGGGCTGCTTGGAATTCTGTGTCTCCCACTTCTCTATCCTTCCCCGTAAGTTTCTGAGCTGAGACCCCAAGGTCTGGACTCTGTGTGGGAAACACTGGCCCGTTTCTGTCACTGACAGGGAGAGGCTTCAGCCCTGATGCGCCATGGAAAGATAGAGCCCCGGGCGTGGAGGCCCGGGTCGACCAGGAGCACTACCCATTTGGCGAATCCGATCCCTCGGAACTTGCCCGGGATTTTCTGAGCAGGGAACCCAGGGCCTGGAGGGTGTTTGTGTTTGTGTGACCCCCTTCTCTAAGGTACAGGAACGGCTTCAGTCATAGTGAGCCATGGCGAGCAGCCCCGGGCGTGGAGGCCCGGGGCGAGCAGCCCCGGGCGTGGAGGCCCGGGGCGAGCAGCCCCGGGCGTGGAGGCCGGGGCGAGCAGCCCCGGGCGTGGAGGCCCGGGCGAGCAGCCCCGGCGTGGAGGCCCGGGGCGAGCAGCCCCGGGCGTGGAGGCCCGGGCGAGCAGCCCCGGGCGTGGAGGCCCGGGGCGAGCAGCCCCGGGCGTGGAGGCCCGGGGCGAGCAGCCCCGGGCGTGGAGGCCCGGGGCGAGCAGCCCCGGGCGTGGAGGCCCGGGGCGAGCAGCCCCGGGCCTGGAGGCCCGGGGCGAGCAGCCCCGGGCGTGGAGGCCCGGGCGAGCAGCCCCGGGCCTGGAGGCCCGGGGCGAGCAGCCCCGGGCCTGGAGGCCCGGGGCGAGCAGCCCCGGGCCTGGAGGCCCGGGGCGAGCAGCCCCGGGCCTGGAGGCCCGGGGCGAGCAGCCCCGGGCCTGGAGGCCCGGGGCGAGCAGCCCCGGGCCTGGAGGCCCGGGGCGAGCAGCCCCGGGCCTGGAGGGCCCGGGGCGAGCAGCCCCGGGCCTGGAGGCCCGGGGCGAGCAGCCCCGGGCCTGGAGGCCCGGGGCGAGGCAGCCCCGGGCCTGGAGGCCCGGGGCGAGCAGCCCCGGGCTGGAGGCCCGGGGCGAGCAGCCCCGGGCCTGGAGGCCCGGGGCGGAGCAGCCCCGGGCCTGGAGGCCCGGGGCGAGCAGCCCCGGGCCTGGAGGCCCGGGGCGAGCAGCCCCGGGCCTGGAGGCCCGGGGCGAGCAGCCCCGGGCCTGGGAGGCCCGGGGCGAGCAGCCCCGGGCCTGGAGGCCCGGGGCGAGCAGCCCCGGGCTGGAGGCCCGGGGCGAGCAGCCCCGGGGCCTGGAGGCCCGGGGCGAGCAGCCCCGGGCCTGGAGCCCGGGGCGAGCAGCCCCGGGCCTGGAGGCCCGGGGCGAGCAGCCCCGGGCCTGGAGGCCCGGGGCGAGCAGCCCCGGGCCTGGAGGCCCGGGGCGAGCAGCCCCGGGCCTGGAGGCCCGGGGCGAGCAGCCCCGGGCCTGGAGGCCCGGGGCGAGCAGCCCCGGGCCTGGAGGCCCGGGGCGAGCAGCCCCGGGCCTGGAGGCCCGGGGCGAGCAGCCCCGGGCCTGGAGGCCCGGGGGCGAGCAGCCCCGGGCCTGGAGGCCCGGGGCGAGCAGCCCCGGGCCTGGAGGCCCGGGCGAGCAGCCCCGGGCCTGGAGGCCCGGGGCGAGCAGCCCCGGGCCTGGAGGCCCGGGGCGAGCAGCCCGGGCCTGGAGGCCCGGGGCGAGCAGCCCCGGGCCTGGAGGCCCGGGGCGAGCAGCCCCGGGCCTGGAGGCCCGGGGCGAGCAGCCCCGGGCCTGGAGGCCCGGGGCGAGCAGCCCCGGGCCTGGAGGCCCGGGGCGAGCAGCCCCGGGCCTGGAGGCCCGGGGCGAGCAGCCCCGGGCCTGGAGGCCCGGGGCGAGCAGCCCCGGGCCTGGAGGCCCGGGGCGAGCAGCCCCGGGCCTGGAGGCCCGGGGGCGAGCAGCCCCCGGGCTGGAGGCCCGGGGCGAGCAGCCCCGGGCCTGGAGGCCCGGGGCGAGCAGCCCCGGGCCTGGAGGCCCGGGGCGAGCAGCCCCGGGCCTGGAGGCCCGGGGCGAGCAGCCCCGGGCCTGGAGGCCCGGGCGAGCAGCCCCGGGCCTGGAGGCCCGGGGGCGAGCAGCCCCGGGCCTGGAGGCCCGGGGCGAGCAGCCCCGGGCCTGGAGGCCCGGGGGCGAGCAGCCCCGGGCCTGGAGGCCCGGGGCGAGCAGCCCGGGCCTGGAGGCCCGGGGCGAGCAGCCCCGGGCCTGGAGGCCGGGGCGAGCAGCCCCGGGCCTGGAGGCCCGGGGCGAGCAGCCCCGGGCCTGGAGGCCCGGGGCGAGCAGCCCGCGGCCTGGAGGCCCGGGGCGAGCAGCCCCGGGCCTGGAGGCCCGGGGCGAGCAGCCCCGGGCCTGGAGGCCCGGGGCGAGCAGCCCCGGGCCTGGAGGCCCGGGGCGAGCAGCCCCGGGCCTGGAGGCCCGGGGCGAGCAGCCCCGGGCCTGGAGGCCCGGGGCGAGCAGCCCCGGGCCTGGAGGCCCGGGGCGAGCAGCCCCGGGCCTGGAGGCCCGGGGCGAGCAGCCCCGGGCCTGGAGGCCCGGGGCGAGCAGCCCCGGGCCTGGAGGCCCGGGGCGAGCAGCCCCCGGGCCTGGAGGCCCGGGGCGAGCAGCCCCGGGCCTGGAGGCCCGGGGCGAGCAGCCCCGGGCCTGGAGGCCCGGGGCGAGCAGCCCCGGGCCTGGAGGCCCGGGGCGAGCAGCCCCGGGCCTGGAGGCCCGGGGCGAGCAGCCCCGGGCCTGGAGGCCCGGGGCGAGCAGCCCCGGGCCTGGAGGCCCGGGGCGAGCAGCCCCGGGCCTGGAGGCCCGGGGCGAGCAGCCCCGGGCCTGGAGGCCCGGGGCGAGCAGCCCCGGGCCTGGAGGCCCGGGGCGAGCAGCCCCGGGCCTGGAGGCCCGGGGCGAGCAGCCCCGGGCCTGGAGGCCCGGGGCGAGCAGCCCCGGGCCTGGAGGCCCGGGGCGAGCAGCCCCGGGCCTGGAGGCCCGGGGCGAGCAGCCCCGGGCCTGGAGGCCCGGGGCGAGCAGCCCCGGGCCTGGAGGCCCGGGGCGAGCAGCCCCGGGCCTGGAGGCCCGGGGCGAGCAGCCCCGGGCCTGGAGGCCCGGGGCGAGCAGCCCCGGGCCTGGAGGCCCGGGGCGAGCAGCCCCGGGCCTGGAGGCCCGGGGCGAGCAGCCCCGGGCCTGGAGGCCCGGGGCGAGCAGCCCCGGGCCTGGAGGCCCGGGGCGAGCAGCCCCGGGCCTGGAGGCCCGGGGCGAGCAGCCCCGGGCCTGGAGGCCCGGGGCGAGCAGCCCCGGGCCTGGAGGCCCGGGGCGAGCAGCCCCGGGCCTGGAGGCCCGGGGCGAGCAGCCCCGGGCCTGGAGGCCCGGGGCGAGCAGCCCCGGGCCTGGAGGCCCGGGGCGAGCAGCCCCGGGCCTGGAGGCCCGGGGCGAGCAGCCCCGGGCCTGGAGGCCCGGGGCGAGCAGCCCCGGGCCTGGAGGCCCGGGGCGAGCAGCCCCGGGCCTGGAGGCCCGGGGCGAGCAGCCCCGGGCCTGGAGGCCCGGGGCGAGCAGCCCCGGGCCTGGAGGCCCGGGGCGAGCAGCCCCGGGCCTGGAGGCCCGGGGCGAGCAGCCCCGGGCCTGGAGGCCCGGGGCGAGCAGCCCCGGGCCTGGAGGCCCGGGGCGAGCAGCCCCGGGCCTGGAGGCCCGGGGCGAGCAGCCCCGGGCCTGGAGGCCCGGGGCGAGCAGCCCCGGGCCTGGAGGCCCGGGGCGAGCAGCCCCGGGCCTGGAGGCCCGGGGCGAGCAGCCCCGGGCCTGGAGGCCCGGGGCGAGCAGCCCCGGGCCTGGAGGCCCGGGGCGAGCAGCCCCGGGCCTGGAGGCCCGGGGCGAGCAGCCCCGGGCCTGGAGGCCCGGGGCGAGCAGCCCCGGCCTGGAGGCCCGGGGCGAGCAGCCCCGGGCCTGGAGGCCCGGGGCGAGCAGCCCCGGGCCTGGAGGCCCGGGGCGAGCAGCCCCGGGCCTGGAGGCCCGGGGCGAGCGGGGCACTTCCCATTCTGTGTCTCCAATCCCTCGGAACTTTCCGGGGAGTTTCTGAGCTGAGACCCCAGTGTCTGGAGGCTGTTTCGGGTTCTGTGACCCGTTTCTCTCAGGTACAGGGTGACTGCCTTCTCTCAGGCTCCAGCCATGGTGAGCCATCGTAATGACTCAGGGCCTGGAGGCCGGGGCTCGTAGCAGGTGTTTGGGATTCTGGGTTTCGCATCCCTCGGTCCTTACCCGGGAATACCGGAGTGGAGAGGATGGGTTGTTGGCTTTTCAGGATTCAGGCATATGTCTCCTTGGGATTTTAGGCTTGTAGTATAGTCCCTGGTAGGGCTGCTTGGAATTCTGTGTCTCCCACTTCTCCATCCTTCCCCGTAAGTTTCTGAGCTGAGACCCCAAGGTCTGGACTCTGTGTGGGAAACACTGGCCCGTTTCTGTCACTGACAGGGAGAGGCTTCAGCCCTGATGCGCCATGGAAAGATAGAGCCCCGGGCGTGGAGGCCCAGGTCGACCAGGAGCACTACCCATTTGGCGAATCCGATCCCTCGGAACTTGCCCGGGATTTTCTGAGCAGGGAACCCAGGGCCTGGAGGGTGTTTGTGTTTGTGTGACCCCTTCTCTCAGGTACAGGAACGGCTTCAGTCATAGTGAGCCATGGCGAGTAGCCCCGGGCGTGGAGGCCCGGGGCGAGCAGCCCCGGGCCTGGAGGCCCGAGGCGAGCGTGGCACTTCCAATTCTGTGTCGCCAATCCCTCGGAACTTTCCGGGGAGTTTCTGAGCTGAGACCCCAGTGTCTGGAGGCTGTTTCGGGTTCTTGGACCTCTTTTTCTCAGGTACAGGGTGACTGCCTTCTCTCAGGCTCCAACCATGGTGAGCCATCGTAATGACTCAGGGCCTGGAGTCCGGGGCTCGTAGCAGGTGTTTGGGATTCTGGGTCTCGCATCCCTCGGTCCTGAACCAGGAGTACCGGAGTGGAGAGGAAGGGTTGTTGGCTTTTCAGGATTCAGGCATATGTCTCCTTGGGATTTTAGGCTTGTAGTATAGTCCCTGGTAGGGCTGCTTGGAATTCTGTGTCTCCCACTTCTCCATCCTTCCCCGTAAGTTTCTGAGCTGAGACCCCAAGGTCTGGACTCTGTGTGGGAAACACTGGCCCGTTTCTGTCACTGACAGGGAGAGGCTTCAGCCCTGATGCGCCATGTTAAGATAGAGCCCCGGGCGTGGAGGCCCGGGTCGACCAGGAGCACAACCCATTTGGCGTATCCCATCCCTCGGAACTTGCCCGGGATTTTCTGAGCAGGGAACACAGGGCCTGGAGGGTGTTTGTGTTTGTGTGACCCCTTCTCTCAGGTACAGGAACGGCTTCAGTCATAGTGAGCCATGGCGAGTAGCCCCGGGCGTGGAGGCCCGGGGCGAGCAGCCCCGGGCCTGGAGGCTTTGGGCGAGCGGGGCACTTCCATTCTGTGTCTCCAATCCCTCGGAACTTTCCGGGGAGTTTCTGAGCTGAGACCCCAGTGTCTGGAGGCTGTTTCGGGTTCTGTGACCCCTTTCTCTCAGGTACAGGGTGACTGCCTTCTCTCAGGCTCCAGACATGGTGAGCCATCGTAATGACTCAGGGCCTGGAGGCCGGGGCTCGTAGCAGGTGTTTGGGATTCTGGGTTTCGCATCCCTCGGTCCTGACCCGGGTGTACCGGAGTGGAGAGGATGGGTTGTTGGCTTTTCAGGATTCAGGCATATGTCTCCTTGGGATTTTAGGCTTGTAGTATAGTCCCTGGTAGGGCTGCTTGGAATTCTGTGTCTCCCACTTCTCTATCCTTCCCCGTAAGTTTCTGAGCTGAGACCCCAAGGTCTGGACTCTGTGTGGGAAACACTGGCCCGTTTCTGTCACTGACAGGGAGAGGCTTCAGCCCTGATGCGCCATGGAAAGATAGAGCCCCGGGCGTGGAGGCCCGGGTCGACCAGGAGCACTACCCATTTGGCGAATCCGATCCCTCGGAACTTGCCCGGGATTTTCTGAGCAGGGAACCCAGGCCTGGAGGGTGTTTGTGTTTGTGTGACCCCCTTCTCTAAGGTACAGGTACGGCTTCAGTCATAGTGAGCCATGGCGAGCAGCCCCGGGCGTGGAGGCCCGGGGCGAGCAGCCCCGGGCGTGGGGGCCCGGGGCGAGCAGCCCCGGGCGTGGGGGCCCGGGGCGAGCAGCCCCGGGCGTGGGGGCCCGGGGCGAGCAGCCCCGGGCGTGGGGGCCCGGGGCGAGCAGCCCCGGGCCTGGGGGCCCGGGGCGAGCAGCCCCGGGCCTGGGGGCCCGGGGCGAGCAGCCCCGGGCCTGGGGGCCCGGGGCGAGCAGCCCCGGGCCTGGGGGCCCGGGGCGAGCAGCCCCGGGCCTGGGGGCCCGGGGCGAGCAGCCCCGGGCCTGGGGGCCCGGGGCGAGCAGCCCCGGGCCTGGGGGCCCGGGGCGAGCAGCCCCGGGCCTGGGGGCCCGGGGCGAGCAGCCCCGGGCCTGGGGGCCCGGGGCGAGCAGCCCCGGGCCTGGGGGCCCGGGGCGAGCAGCCCCGGGCCTGGGGGCCCGGGGCGAGCAGCCCCGGGCCTGGGGGCCCGGGGCGAGCAGCCCCGGGCCTGGGGGCCCGGGGCGAGCAGCCCCGGGCCTGGGGGCCCGGGGCGAGCAGCCCCGGGCCTGGGGGCCCGGGGCGAGCAGCCCCGGGCCTGGGGGCCCGGGGCGAGCAGCCCCGGGCCTGGGGGCCCGGGGCGAGCAGCCCCGGGCCTGGGGGCCCGGGGCGAGCAGCCCCGGGCCTGGGGGCCCGGGGCGAGCAGCCCCGGGCCTGGGGGCCCGGGGCGAGCAGCCCCGGGCCTGGGGGCCCGGGGCGAGCAGCCCCGGGCCTGGGGGCCCGGGGCGAGCAGCCCCGGGCCTGGGGGCCCGGGGCGAGCAGCCCCGGGCCTGGGGGCCCGGGGCGAGCAGCCCCGGGCCTGGGGGCCCGGGGCGAGCAGCCCCGGGCCTGGGGGCCCGGGGCGAGCAGCCCCGGGCCTGGGGGCCCGGGGCGAGCAGCCCCGGGCCTGGGGGCCCGGGGCGAGCAGCCCCGGGCCTGGGGGCCCGGGGCGAGCAGCCCCGGGCCTGGGGGCCCGGGGCGAGCAGCCCCGGGCCTGGGGGCCCGGGGCGAGCAGCCCCGGGCCTGGGGGCCCGGGGCGAGCAGCCCCGGGCCTGGGGGCCCGGGGCGAGCAGCCCCGGGCCTGGGGGCCCGGGGCGAGCAGCCCCGGGCCTGGGGGCCCGGGGCGAGCAGCCCCGGGCCTGGGGGCCCGGGGCGAGCAGCCCCGGGCCTGGGGGCCCGGGGCGAGCAGCCCCGGGCCTGGGGGCCCGGGGCGAGCAGCCCCGGGCCTGGGGGCCCGGGGCGAGCAGCCCCGGGCCTGGGGGCCCGGGGCGAGCAGCCCCGGGCCTGGGGGCCCGGGGCGAGCAGCCCCGGGCCTGGGGGCCCGGGGCGAGCAGCCCCGGGCCTGGGGGCCCGGGGCGAGCAGCCCCGGGCCTGGGGGCCCGGGGCGAGCAGCCCCGGGCCTGGGGGCCCGGGGCGAGCAGCCCCGGGCCTGGGGGCCCGGGGCGAGCAGCCCCGGGCCTGGGGGCCCGGGGCGAGCAGCCCCGGGCCTGGGGGCCCGGGGCGAGCAGCCCCGGGCCTGGGGGCCCGGGGCGAGCAGCCCCGGGCCTGGGGGCCCGGGGCGAGCAGCCCCGGGCCTGGGGGCCCGGGGCGAGCAGCCCCGGGCCTGGGGGCCCGGGGCGAGCAGCCCCGGGCCTGGGGGCCCGGGGCGAGCAGCCCCGGGCCTGGGGGCCCGGGGCGAGCAGCCCCGGGCCTGGGGGCCCGGGGCGAGCAGCCCCGGGCCTGGGGGCCCGGGGCGAGCAGCCCCGGGCCTGGGGGCCCGGGGCGAGCAGCCCCGGGCCTGGGGGCCCGGGGCGAGCAGCCCCGGGCCTGGGGCCCGGGGCGAGCAGCCCCGGGCCTGGGGGCCCGGGGCGAGCAGCCCCGGGCCTGGGGGCCCGGGGCGAGCAGCCCCGGGCCTGGGGGCCCGGGGCGAGCAGCCCCGGGCCTGGGGGCCCGGGGCGAGCAGCCCCGGGCCTGGGGGCCCGGGGCGAGCAGCCCCGGGCCTGGGGGCCCGGGGCGAGCAGCCCCGGGCCTGGGGGCCCGGGGCGAGCAGCCCCGGGCCTGGGGGCCCGGGGCGAGCAGCCCCGGGCCTGGGGGCCCGGGGCGAGCAGCCCCGGGCCTGGGGGCCCGGGGCGAGCAGCCCCGGGCCTGGGGGCCCGGGGCGAGCAGCCCCGGGCCTGGGGGCCCGGGGCGAGCAGCCCCGGGCCTGGGGGCCCGGGGCGAGCAGCCCCGGGCCTGGGGGCCCGGGGCGAGCAGCCCCGGGCCTGGGGGCCCGGGGCGAGCAGCCCCGGGCCTGGGGGCCCGGGGCGAGCAGCCCCGGGCCTGGGGGCCCGGGGCGAGCAGCCCCGGGCCTGGGGGCCCGGGGCGAGCAGCCCCGGGCCTGGGGGCCCGGGGCGAGCAGCCCCGGGCCTGGGGGCCCGGGGCGAGCAGCCCCGGGCCTGGGGGCCCGGGGCGAGCAGCCCCGGGCCTGGGGGCCCGGGGCGAGCAGCCCCGGGCCTGGGGGCCCGGGGCGAGCAGCCCCGGGCCTGGGGGCCCGGGGCGAGCAGCCCCGGGCCTGGGGGCCCGGGGCGAGCAGCCCCGGGCCTGGGGGCCCGGGGCGAGCAGCCCCGGGCCTGGGGGCCCGGGGCGAGCAGCCCCGGGCCTGGGGGCCCGGGGCGAGCAGCCCCGGGCCTGGGGGCCCGGGGCGAGCAGCCCCGGGCCTGGGGGCCCGGGGCGAGCAGCCCCGGGCCTGGGGGCCCGGGGCGAGCAGCCCCGGGCCTGGGGGCCCGGGGCGAGCAGCCCCGGGCCTGGGGGCCCGGGGCGAGCAGCCCCGGGCCCGGGGGCCCGGGGCGAGCGGGGCACTTCCCATTCTGTGTCTCCAATCCCTCGGAACTTTCCGGGGAGTTTCTGAGCTGAGACCCCAGTGTCTGGAGGCTGTTTCGGGTTCTGTGACCCGTTTCTCTCAGGTACAGGGTGACTGCCTTCTCTCAGGCTCCAGCCATGGTGAGCCATCGTAATGACTCAGGGCCTGGAGGCCGGGGCTCGTAGCAGGTGTTTGGGATTCTGGGTTTCGCATCCCTCGGTCCTTACCCGGGAATACCGGAGTGGAGAGGATGGGTTGTTGGCTTTTCAGGATTCAGGCATATGTCTCCTTGGGATTTTAGGCTTGTAGTATAGTCCCTGGTAGGGCTGCTTGGAATTCTGTGTCTCCCACTTCTCCATCCTTCCCCGTAAGTTTCTGAGCTGAGACCCCAAGGTCTGGACTCTGTGTGGGAAACACTGGCCCGTTTCTGTCACTGACAGGGAGAGGCTTCAGCCCTGATGCGCCATGGAAAGATAGAGCCCCGGGCGTGGAGGCCCAGGTCGACCAGGAGCACTACCCATTTGGCGAATCCGATCCCTCGGAACTTGCCCGGGATTTTCTGAGCAGGGAACCCAGGGCCTGGAGGGTGTTTGTGTTTGTGTGACCCCTTCTCTCAGGTACAGGAACGGCTTCAGTCATAGTGAGCCATGGCGAGTAGCCCCGGGCGTGGAGGCCCGGGGCGAGCAGCCCCGGGCCTGGAGGCCCGAGGCGAGCGTGGCACTTCCAATTCTGTGTCGCCAATCCCTCGGAACTTTCCGGGGAGTTTCTGAGCTGAGACCCCAGTGTCTGGAGGCTGTTTCGGGTTCTTGGACCTCTTTTTCTCAGGTACAGGGTGACTGCCTTCTCTCAGGCTCCAACCATGGTGAGCCATCGTAATGACTCAGGGCCTGGAGTCCGGGGCTCGTAGCAGGTGTTTGGGATTCTGGGTCTCGCATCCCTCGGTCCTGAACCAGGAGTACCGGAGTGGAGAGGAAGGGTTGTTGGCTTTTCAGGATTCAGGCATATGTCTCCTTGGGATTTTAGGCTTGTAGTATAGTCCCTGGTAGGGCTGCTTGGAATTCTGTGTCTCCCACTTCTCCATCCTTCCCCGTAAGTTTCTGAGCTGAGACCCCAAGGTCTGGACTCTGTGTGGGAAACACTGGCCCGTTTCTGTCACTGACAGGGAGAGGCTTCAGCCCTGATGCGCCATGTTAAGATAGAGCCCCGGGCGTGGAGGCCCGGGTCGACCAGGAGCACAACCCATTTGGCGTATCCCATCCCTCGGAACTTGCCCGGGATTTTCTGAGCAGGGAACACAGGGCCTGGAGGGTGTTTGTGTTTGTGTGACCCCTTCTCTCAGGTACAGGAACGGCTTCAGTCATAGTGAGCCATGGCGAGTAGCCCCGGGCGTGGAGGCCCGGGGCGAGCAGCCCCGGGCCTGGAGGCTTTGGGCGAGCGGGGCACTTCCCATTCTGTGTCTCCAATCCCTCGGAACTTTCCGGGGAGTTTCTGAGCTGAGACCCCAGTGTCTGGAGGCTGTTTCGGGTTCTGTGACCCCTTTCTCTCAGGTACAGGGTGACTGCCTTCTCTCAGGCTCCAGACATGGTGAGCCATCGTAATGACTCAGGGCCTGGAGGCCGGGGCTCGTAGCAGGTGTTTGGGATTCTGGGTTTCGCATCCCTCGGTCCTGACCCGGGTGTACCGGAGTGGAGAGGATGGGTTGTTGGCTTTTCAGGATTCAGGCATATGTCTCCTTGGGATTTTAGGCTTGTAGTATAGTCCCTGGTAGGGCTGCTTGGAATTCTGTGTCTCCCACTTCTCTATCCTTCCCCGTAAGTTTCTGAGCTGAGACCCCAAGGTCTGGACTCTGTGTGGGAAACACTGGCCCGTTTCTGTCACTGACAGGGAGAGGCTTCAGCCCTGATGCGCCATGGAAAGATAGAGCCCCGGGCGTGGAGGCCCGGGTCGACCAGGAGCACTACCCATTTGGCGAATCCGATCCCTCGGAACTTGCCCGGGATTTTCTGAGCAGGGAACCCAGGGCCTGGAGGGTGTTTGTGTTTGTGTGACCCCCTTCTCTAAGGTACAGGTACGGCTTCAGTCATAGTGAGCCATGGCGAGCAGCCCCGGGCGTGGAGGCCCGGGGCGAGCAGCCCCGGGCGTGGGGGCCCGGGGCGAGCAGCCCCGGGCGTGGGGGCCCGGGGCGAGCAGCCCCGGGCGTGGGGGCCCGGGGCGAGCAGCCCCGGGCGTGGGGGCCCGGGGCGAGCAGCCCCGGGCCTGGGGGCCCGGGGCGAGCAGCCCCGGGCCTGGGGGCCCGGGGCGAGCAGCCCCGGGCCTGGGGGCCCGGGGCGAGCAGCCCCGGGCCTGGGGGCCCGGGGCGAGCAGCCCCGGGCCTGGGGGCCCGGGGCGAGCAGCCCCGGGCCTGGGGGCCCGGGGCGAGCAGCCCCGGGCCTGGGGGCCCGGGGCGAGCAGCCCCGGGCCTGGGGGCCCGGGGCGAGCAGCCCCGGGCCTGGGGGCCCGGGGCGAGCAGCCCCGGGCCTGGGGGCCCGGGGCGAGCAGCCCCGGGCCTGGGGGCCCGGGGCGAGCAGCCCCGGGCCTGGGGGCCCGGGGCGAGCAGCCCCGGGCCTGGGGGCCCGGGGCGAGCAGCCCCGGGCCTGGGGGCCCGGGGCGAGCAGCCCCGGGCCTGGGGGCCCGGGGCGAGCAGCCCCGGGCCTGGGGGCCCGGGGCGAGCAGCCCCGGGCCTGGGGGCCCGGGGCGAGCAGCCCCGGGCCTGGGGGCCCGGGGCGAGCAGCCCCGGGCCTGGGGGCCCGGGGCGAGCAGCCCCGGGCCTGGGGGCCCGGGGCGAGCAGCCCCGGGCCTGGGGGCCCGGGGCGAGCAGCCCCGGGCCTGGGGGCCCGGGGCGAGCAGCCCCGGGCCTGGGGGCCCGGGGCGAGCAGCCCCGGGCCTGGGGGCCCGGGGCGAGCAGCCCCGGGCCTGGGGGCCCGGGGCGAGCAGCCCCGGGCCTGGGGGCCCGGGGCGAGCAGCCCCGGGCCTGGGGGCCCGGGGCGAGCAGCCCCGGGCCTGGGGGCCCGGGGCGAGCAGCCCCGGGCCTGGGGGCCCGGGGCGAGCAGCCCCGGGCCTGGGGGCCCGGGGCGAGCAGCCCCGGGCCTGGGGGCCCGGGGCGAGCAGCCCCGGGCCTGGGGGCCCGGGGCGAGCAGCCCCGGGCCTGGGGGCCCGGGGCGAGCAGCCCCGGGCCTGGGGGCCCGGGGCGAGCAGCCCCGGGCCTGGGGGCCCGGGGCGAGCAGCCCCGGGCCTGGGGGCCCGGGGCGAGCAGCCCCGGGCCTGGGGGCCCGGGGCGAGCAGCCCCGGGCCTGGGGGCCCGGGGCGAGCAGCCCCGGGCCTGGGGGCCCGGGGCGAGCAGCCCCGGGCCTGGGGGCCCGGGGCGAGCAGCCCCGGGCCTGGGGGCCCGGGGCGAGCAGCCCCGGGCCTGGGGGCCCGGGGCGAGCAGCCCCGGGCCTGGGGGCCCGGGGCGAGCAGCCCCGGGCCTGGGGGCCCGGGGCGAGCAGCCCCGGGCCTGGGGGCCCGGGGCGAGCAGCCCCGGGCCTGGGGGCCCGGGGCGAGCAGCCCCGGGCCTGGGGGCCCGGGGCGAGCAGCCCCGGGCCTGGGGGCCCGGGGCGAGCAGCCCCGGGCCTGGGGGCCCGGGGCGAGCAGCCCCGGGCCTGGGGGCCCGGGGCGAGCAGCCCCGGGCCTGGGGGCCCGGGGCGAGCAGCCCCGGGCCTGGGGGCCCGGGGCGAGCAGCCCCGGGCCTGGGGGCCCGGGGCGAGCAGCCCCGGGCCTGGGGGCCCGGGGCGAGCAGCCCCGGGCCTGGGGGCCCGGGGCGAGCGGGGCACTTCCCATTCTGTGTCTCCAATCCCTCGGAACTTTCCGGGGAGTTTCTGAGCTGAGACCCCAGTGTCTGGAGGCTGTTTAGGATTCTGTGACCCCTTTCTCTCAGGTACAGGGTGACCGCCTTCTCTCAGGCTCCAGACATGGTGAGCCATCGTAATGACTCAGGGCCTGGAGGCCGGGGCTCGTAGCAGGTGTTTGGATTCTGGGTTTCGCATCCCTCGGTCCTGACCCGGGTTGTACCGGAGTGGAGAGGATGGGTTGTTGGCTTTTCAGGATTCAGGCATATGTCTCCTTGGGATTTTAGGCTTGTAGTATAGTCCCTGGTAGGGCTGCTTGGAATTCTGTGTCTCCCACTTCTCTATCCTTCCCGTAAGTTTCTGAGCTGAGACCCCAAGGTCTGGAGTCTGTGTGGGAAACACTGGCCCGTTTCTGTCACTGACAGGGAGAGGCTTCAGCCCTGATGCGCCATGGAAAGATAGAGCCCCGGGCGTGGAGGCCCGGGTCGACCAGGAGCACTACCCATTTGGCGAATCCGATCCCTCGGAACTTGCCCGGGATTTTCTGAGCAGGGAACCCAGGGCCTGGAGGGTGTTTGTGTTTGTGTGACCCCCTTCTCTCAGGTACAGGAACGGCTTCAGTCATAGTGAGCCATGGCGAGCAGCCCCGGGCGTGGAGGCCCGGGGCGAGCAGCCCCGGGCGTGGAGGCCCGGGGCGAGCAGCCCCGGGCGTGGAGGCCCGGGGCGAGCAGCCCCGGGCGTGGAGGCCCGGGGCGAGCAGCCCCGGGCGTGGAGGCCCGGGGCGAGCAGCCCCGGGCCTGGAGGCCCGGGGCGAGCAGCCCCGGGCCTGGAGGCCCGGGGCGAGCAGCCCCGGGCCTGGAGGCCCGGGGCGAGCAGCCCCGGGCCTGGAGGCCCGGGGCGAGCAGCCCCGGGCCTGGAGGCCCGGGGCGAGCAGCCCCGGGCCTGGAGGCCCGGGGCGAGCAGCCCCGGGCCTGGAGGCCCGGGGCGAGCAGCCCCGGGCCTGGAGGCCCGGGGCGAGCAGCCCCGGGCCTGGAGGCCCGGGGCGAGCAGCCCCGGGCCTGGAGGCCCGGGGCGAGCAGCCCCGGGCCTGGAGGCCCGGGGCGAGCAGCCCCGGGCCTGGAGGCCCGGGGCGAGCAGCCCCGGGCCTGGAGGCCCGGGGCGAGCAGCCCCGGGCCTGGAGGCCCGGGGCGAGCAGCCCCGGGCCTGGAGGCCCGGGGCGAGCAGCCCCGGGCCTGGAGGCCCGGGGCGAGCAGCCCCGGGCCTGGAGGCCCGGGGCGAGCAGCCCCGGGCCTGGAGGCCCGGGGCGAGCAGCCCCGGGCCTGGAGGCCCGGGGCGAGCAGCCCCGGGCCTGGAGGCCCGGGGCGAGCAGCCCCGGGCCTGGAGGCCCGGGGCGAGCAGCCCCGGGCCTGGAGGCCCGGGGCGAGCAGCCCCGGGCCTGGAGGCCCGGGGCGAGCAGCCCCGGGCCTGGAGGCCCGGGGCGAGCAGCCCCGGGCCTGGAGGCCCGGGGCGAGCAGCCCCGGGCCTGGAGGCCCGGGGCGAGCAGCCCCGGGCCTGGAGGCCCGGGGCGAGCAGCCCCGGGCCTGGAGGCCCGGGGCGAGCAGCCCCGGGCCTGGAGGCCCGGGGCGAGCAGCCCCGGGCCTGGAGGCCCGGGGCGAGCAGCCCCGGGCCTGGAGGCCCGGGGCGAGCAGCCCCGGGCCTGGAGGCCCGGGGCGAGCAGCCCCGGGCCTGGAGGCCCGGGGCGAGCAGCCCCGGGCCTGGAGGCCCGGGGCGAGCAGCCCCGGGCCTGGAGGCCCGGGGCGAGCAGCCCCGGGCCTGGAGGCCCGGGGCGAGCAGCCCCGGGCCTGGAGGCCCGGGGCGAGCAGCCCCGGGCCTGGAGGCCCGGGGCGAGCAGCCCCGGGCCTGGAGGCCCGGGGCGAGCAGCCCCGGGCCTGGAGGCCCGGGGCGAGCAGCCCCGGGCCTGGAGGCCCGGGGCGAGCAGCCCCGGGCCTGGAGGCCCGGGGCGAGCAGCCCCGGGCCTGGAGGCCCGGGGCGAGCAGCCCCGGGCCTGGAGGCCCGGGGCGAGCAGCCCCGGGCCTGGAGGCCCGGGGCGAGCAGCCCCGGGCCTGGAGGCCCGGGGCGAGCAGCCCCGGGCCTGGAGGCCCGGGGCGAGCAGCCCCGGGCCTGGAGGCCCGGGGCGAGCAGCCCCGGGCCTGGAGGCCCGGGGCGAGCAGCCCCGGGCCTGGAGGCCCGGGGCGAGCAGCCCCGGGCCTGGAGGCCCGGGGCGAGCAGCCCCGGGCCTGGAGGCCCGGGGCGAGCAGCCCCGGGCCTGGAGGCCCGGGGCGAGCAGCCCCGGGCCTGGAGGCCCGGGGCGAGCAGCCCCGGGCCTGGAGGCCCGGGGCGAGCAGCCCCGGGCCTGGAGGCCCGGGGCGAGCAGCCCCGGGCCTGGAGGCCCGGGGCGAGCAGCCCCGGGCCTGGAGGCCCGGGGCGAGCAGCCCCGGGCCTGGAGGCCCGGGGCGAGCAGCCCCGGGCCTGGAGGCCCGGGGCGAGCAGCC
Organism: Prionailurus viverrinus; assembly: GCF_022837055.1. Classification (NCBI taxonomy): domain Eukaryota; kingdom Metazoa; phylum Chordata; class Mammalia; order Carnivora; family Felidae; genus Prionailurus; species Prionailurus viverrinus. The sequence goes on from NW_025927565.1 coordinate 16,827, forward strand.
CCGGGCCTGGAGGCCCGGGGCGAGCAGCCCCGGGCCTGGAGGCCCGGGGCGAGCAGCCCCGGGCCTGGAGGCCCGGGGCGAGCAGCCCCGGGCCTGGAGGCCCGGGGCGAGCAGCCCCGGGCCTGGAGGCCCGGGGCGAGCAGCCCCGGGCCTGGAGGCCCGGGGCGAGCAGCCCCGGGCCTGGAGGCCCGGGGCGAGCAGCCCCGGGCCTGGAGGCCCGGGGCGAGCAGCCCCGGGCCTGGAGGCCCGGGGCGAGCAGCCCCGGGCCTGGAGGCCCGGGGCGAGCAGCCCCGGGCCTGGAGGCCCGGGGCGAGCAGCCCCGGGCCTGGAGGCCCGGGGCGAGCAGCCCCGGGCCTGGAGGCCCGGGGCGAGCAGCCCCGGGCCTGGAGGCCCGGGGCGAGCAGCCCCGGGCCTGGAGGCCCGGGGCGAGCAGCCCCGGGCCTGGAGGCCCGGGGCGAGCAGCCCCGGGCCTGGAGGCCCGGGGCGAGCAGCCCCGGGCCTGGAGGCCCGGGGCGAGCAGCCCCGGGCCTGGAGGCCCGGGGCGAGCAGCCCCGGGCCTGGAGGCCCGGGGCGAGCAGCCCCGGGCCTGGAGGCCCGGGGCGAGCAGCCCCGGGCCTGGAGGCCCGGGGCGAGCAGCCCCGGGCCTGGAGGCCCGGGGCGAGCAGCCCCGGGCCTGGAGGCCCGGGGCGAGCAGCCCCGGGCCTGGAGGCCCGGGGCGAGCAGCCCCGGGCCTGGAGGCCCGGGGCGAGCAGCCCCGGGCCTGGAGGCCCGGGGCGAGCAGCCCCGGGCCTGGAGGCCCGGGGCGAGCAGCCCCGGGCCTGGAGGCCCGGGGCGAGCAGCCCCGGGCCTGGAGGCCCGGGGCGAGCAGCCCCGGGCCTGGAGGCCCGGGGCGAGCAGCCCCGGGCCTGGAGGCCCGGGGCGAGCAGCCCCGGGCCTGGAGGCCCGGGGCGAGCAGCCCCGGGCCTGGAGGCCCGGGGCGAGCAGCCCCGGGCCTGGAGGCCCGGGGCGAGCAGCCCCGGGCCTGGAGGCCCGGGGCGAGCAGCCCCGGGCCTGGAGGCCCGGGGCGAGCAGCCCCGGGCCTGGAGGCCCGGGGCGAGCAGCCCCGGGCCTGGAGGCCCGGGGCGAGCAGCCCCGGGCCTGGAGGCCCGGGGCGAGCAGCCCCGGGCCTGGAGGCCCGGGGCGAGCAGCCCCGGGCCTGGAGGCCCGGGGCGAGCAGCCCCGGGCCTGGAGGCCCGGGGCGAGCAGCCCCGGGCCTGGAGGCCCGGGGCGAGCAGCCCCGGGCCTGGAGGCCCGGGGCGAGCAGCCCCGGGCCTGGAGGCCCGGGGCGAGCAGCCCCGGGCCTGGAGGCCCGGGGCGAGCGGGGCACTTCCCATTCTGTGTCTCCAATCCCTCGGAACTTTCCGGGGAGTTTCTGAGCTGAGACCCCAGTGTCTGGAGGCTGTTTCGGGTTCTGTGACCCGTTTCTCTCAGGTACAGGGTGACTGCCTTCTCTCAGGCTCCAGCCATGGTGAGCCATCGTAATGACTCAGGGCCTGGAGGCCGGGGCTCGTAGCAGGTGTTTGGGATTCTGGGTTTCGCATCCCTCGGTCCTTACCCGGGAATACCGGAGTGGAGAGGATGGGTTGTTGGCTTTTCAGGATTCAGGCATATGTCTCCTTGGGATTTTAGGCTTGTAGTATAGTCCCTGGTAGGGCTGCTTGGAATTCTGTGTCTCCCACTTCTCCATCCTTCCCCGTAAGTTTCTGAGCTGAGACCCCAAGGTCTGGACTCTGTGTGGGAAACACTGGCCCGTTTCTGTCACTGACAGGGAGAGGCTTCAGCCCTGATGCGCCATGGAAAGATAGAGCCCCGGGCGTGGAGGCCCAGGTCGACCAGGAGCACTACCCATTTGGCGAATCCGATCCCTCGGAACTTGCCCGGGATTTTCTGAGCAGGGAACCCAGGGCCTGGAGGGTGTTTGTGTTTGTGTGACCCCTTCTCTCAGGTACAGGAACGGCTTCAGTCATAGTGAGCCATGGCGAGTAGCCCCGGGCGTGGAGGCCCGGGGCGAGCAGCCCCGGGCCTGGAGGCCCGAGGCGAGCGTGGCACTTCCAATTCTGTGTCGCCAATCCCTCGGAACTTTCCGGGGAGTTTCTGAGCTGAGACCCCAGTGTCTGGAGGCTGTTTCGGGTTCTTGGACCTCTTTTTCTCAGGTACAGGGTGACTGCCTTCTCTCAGGCTCCAACCATGGTGAGCCATCGTAATGACTCAGGGCCTGGAGTCCGGGGCTCGTAGCAGGTGTTTGGGATTCTGGGTCTCGCATCCCTCGGTCCTGAACCAGGAGTACCGGAGTGGAGAGGAAGGGTTGTTGGCTTTTCAGGATTCAGGCATATGTCTCCTTGGGATTTTAGGCTTGTAGTATAGTCCCTGGTAGGGCTGCTTGGAATTCTGTGTCTCCCACTTCTCCATCCTTCCCCGTAAGTTTCTGAGCTGAGACCCCAAGGTCTGGACTCTGTGTGGGAAACACTGGCCCGTTTCTGTCACTGACAGGGAGAGGCTTCAGCCCTGATGCGCCATGTTAAGATAGAGCCCCGGGCGTGGAGGCCCGGGTCGACCAGGAGCACAACCCATTTGGCGTATCCCATCCCTCGGAACTTGCCCGGGATTTTCTGAGCAGGGAACACAGGGCCTGGAGGGTGTTTGTGTTTGTGTGACCCCTTCTCTCAGGTACAGGAACGGCTTCAGTCATAGTGAGCCATGGCGAGTAGCCCCGGGCGTGGAGGCCCGGGGCGAGCAGCCCCGGGCCTGGAGGCTTTGGGCGAGCGGGGCACTTCCCATTCTGTGTCTCCAATCCCTCGGAACTTTCCGGGGAGTTTCTGAGCTGAGACCCCAGTGTCTGGAGGCTGTTTCGGGTTCTGTGACCCCTTTCTCTCAGGTACAGGGTGACTGCCTTCTCTCAGGCTCCAGACATGGTGAGCCATCGTAATGACTCAGGGCCTGGAGGCCGGGGCTCGTAGCAGGTGTTTGGGATTCTGGGTTTCGCATCCCTCGGTCCTGACCCGGGTGTACCGGAGTGGAGAGGATGGGTTGTTGGCTTTTCAGGATTCAGGCATATGTCTCCTTGGGATTTTAGGCTTGTAGTATAGTCCCTGGTAGGGCTGCTTGGAATTCTGTGTCTCCCACTTCTCTATCCTTCCCCGTAAGTTTCTGAGCTGAGACCCCAAGGTCTGGACTCTGTGTGGGAAACACTGGCCCGTTTCTGTCACTGACAGGGAGAGGCTTCAGCCCTGATGCGCCATGGAAAGATAGAGCCCCGGGCGTGGAGGCCCGGGTCGACCAGGAGCACTACCCATTTGGCGAATCCGATCCCTCGGAACTTGCCCGGGATTTTCTGAGCAGGGAACCCAGGGCCTGGAGGGTGTTTGTGTTTGTGTGACCCCCTTCTCTAAGGTACAGGTACGGCTTCAGTCATAGTGAGCCATGGCGAGCAGCCCCGGGCGTGGAGGCCCGGGGCGAGCGGGGCACTTCCCATTCTGTGTCTCCAATCCCTCGGAACTTTCCGGGGAGTTTCTGAGCTGAGACCCCAGTGTCTGGAGGCTGTTTCGGGTTCTGTGACCCGTTTCTCTCAGGTACAGGGTGACTGCCTTCTCTCAGGCTCCAGCCATGGTGAGCCATCGTAATGACTCAGGGCCTGGAGGCCGGGGCTCGTAGCAGGTGTTTGGGATTCTGGGTTTCGCATCCCTCGGTCCTTACCCGGGAATACCGGAGTGGAGAGGATGGGTTGTTGGCTTTTCAGGATTCAGGCATATGTCTCCTTGGGATTTTAGGCTTGTAGTATAGTCCCTGGTAGGGCTGCTTGGAATTCTGTGTCTCCCACTTCTCCATCCTTCCCCGTAAGTTTCTGAGCTGAGACCCCAAGGTCTGGACTCTGTGTGGGAAACACTGGCCCGTTTCTGTCACTGACAGGGAGAGGCTTCAGCCCTGATGCGCCATGGAAAGATAGAGCCCCGGGCGTGGAGGCCCAGGTCGACCAGGAGCACTACCCATTTGGCGAATCCGATCCCTCGGAACTTGCCCGGGATTTTCTGAGCAGGGAACCCAGGGCCTGGAGGGTGTTTGTGTTTGTGTGACCCCTTCTCTCAGGTACAGGAACGGCTTCAGTCATAGTGAGCCATGGCGAGTAGCCCCGGGCGTGGAGGCCCGGGGCGAGCAGCCCCGGGCCTGGAGGACCGAGGCGAGCGTGGCACTTCCAATTCTGTGTCGCCAATCCCTCGGAACTTTCCGGGGAGTTTCTGAGCTGAGACCCCAGTGTCTGGAGGCTGTTTCGGGTTCTTGGACCTCTTTTTCTCAGGTACAGGGTGACTGCCTTCTCTCAGGCTCCAACCATGGTGAGCCATCGTAATGACTCAGGGCCTGGAGTCCGGGGCTCGTAGCAGGTGTTTGGGATTCTGGGTCTCGCATCCCTCGGTCCTGAACCAGGAGTACCGGAGTGGAGAGGAAGGGTTGTTGGCTTTTCAGGATTCAGGCATATGTCTCCTTGGGATTTTAGGCTTGTAGTATAGTCCCTGGTAGGGCTGCTTGGAATTCTGTGTCTCCCACTTCTCCATCCTTCCCCGTAAGTTTCTGAGCTGAGACCCCAAGGTCTGGACTCTGTGTGGGAAACACTGGCCCGTTTCTGTCACTGACAGGGAGAGGCTTCAGCCCTGATGCGCCATGTTAAGATAGAGCCCCGGGCGTGGAGGCCCGGGTCGACCAGGAGCACAACCCATTTGGCGTATCCCATCCCTCGGAACTTGCCCGGGATTTTCTGAGCAGGGAACACAGGGCCTGGAGGGTGTTTGTGTTTGTGTGACCCCTTCTCTCAGGTACAGGAACGGCTTCAGTCATAGTGAGCCATGGCGAGTAGCCCCGGGCGTGGAGGCCCGGGGCGAGCAGCCCCGGGCCTGGAGGCTTTGGGCGAGCGGGGCACTTCCCATTCTGTGTCTCCAATCCCTCGGAACTTTCCGGGGAGTTTCTGAGCTGAGACCCCAGTGTCTGGAGGCTGTTTCGGGTTCTGTGACCCCTTTCTCTCAGGTACAGGGTGACTGCCTTCTCTCAGGCTCCAGACATGGTGAGCCATCGTAATGACTCAGGGCCTGGAGGCCGGGGCTCGTAGCAGGTGTTTGGGATTCTGGGTTTCGCATCCCTCGGTCCTGACCCGGGTGTACCGGAGTGGAGAGGATGGGTTGTTGGCTTTTCAGGATTCAGGCATATGTCTCCTTGGGATTTTAGGCTTGTAGTATAGTCCCTGGTAGGGCTGCTTGGAATTCTGTGTCTCCCACTTCTCTATCCTTCCCCGTAAGTTTCTGAGCTGAGACCCCAAGGTCTGGACTCTGTGTGGGAAACACTGGCCCGTTTCTGTCACTGACAGGGAGAGGCTTCAGCCCTGATGCGCCATGGAAAGATAGAGCCCCGGGCGTGGAGGCCCGGGTCGACCAGGAGCACTACCCATTTGGCGAATCCGATCCCTCGGAACTTGCCCGGGATTTTCTGAGCAGGGAACCCAGGGCCTGGAGGGTGTTTGTGTTTGTGTGACCCCCTTCTCTAAGGTACAGGTACGGCTTCAGTCATAGTGAGCCATGGCGAGCAGCCCCGGGCGTGGAGGCCCGGGGCGAGCAGCCCCGGGCGTGGGGGCCCGGGGCGAGCAGCCCCGGGCGTGGGGGCCCGGGGCGAGCAGCCCCGGGCGTGGGGGCCCGGGGCGAGCAGCCCCGGGCGTGGGGGCCCGGGGCGAGCAGCCCCGGGCCTGGGGGCCCGGGGCGAGCAGCCCCGGGCCTGGGGGCCCGGGGCGAGCAGCCCCGGGCCTGGGGGCCCGGGGCGAGCAGCCCCGGGCCTGGGGGCCCGGGGCGAGCAGCCCCGGGCCTGGGGGCCCGGGGCGAGCAGCCCCGGGCCTGGGGGCCCGGGGCGAGCAGCCCCGGGCCTGGGGGCCCGGGGCGAGCAGCCCCGGGCCTGGGGGCCCGGGGCGAGCAGCCCCGGGCCTGGGGGCCCGGGGCGAGCAGCCCCGGGCCTGGGGGCCCGGGGCGAGCAGCCCCGGGCCTGGGGGCCCGGGGCGAGCAGCCCCGGGCCTGGGGGCCCGGGGCGAGCAGCCCCGGGCCTGGGGGCCCGGGGCGAGCAGCCCCGGGCCTGGGGGCCCGGGGCGAGCAGCCCCGGGCCTGGGGGCCCGGGGCGAGCAGCCCCGGGCCTGGGGGCCCGGGGCGAGCAGCCCCGGGCCTGGGGGCCCGGGGCGAGCAGCCCCGGGCCTGGGGGCCCGGGGCGAGCAGCCCCGGGCCTGGGGGCCCGGGGCGAGCAGCCCCGGGCCTGGGGGCCCGGGGCGAGCAGCCCCGGGCCTGGGGGCCCGGGGCGAGCAGCCCCGGGCCTGGGGGCCCGGGGCGAGCAGCCCCGGGCCTGGGGGCCCGGGGCGAGCAGCCCCGGGCCTGGGGGCCCGGGGCGAGCAGCCCCGGGCCTGGGGGCCCGGGGCGAGCAGCCCCGGGCCTGGGGGCCCGGGGCGAGCAGCCCCGGGCCTGGGGGCCCGGGGCGAGCAGCCCCGGGCCTGGGGGCCCGGGGCGAGCAGCCCCGGGCCTGGGGGCCCGGGGCGAGCAGCCCCGGGCCTGGGGGCCCGGGGCGAGCAGCCCCGGGCCTGGGGGCCCGGGGCGAGCAGCCCCGGGCCTGGGGGCCCGGGGCGAGCAGCCCCGGGCCTGGGGGCCCGGGGCGAGCAGCCCCGGGCCTGGGGGCCCGGGGCGAGCAGCCCCGGGCCTGGGGGCCCGGGGCGAGCAGCCCCGGGCCTGGGGGCCCGGGGCGAGCAGCCCCGGGCCTGGGGGCCCGGGGCGAGCAGCCCCGGGCCTGGGGGCCCGGGGCGAGCAGCCCCGGGCCTGGGGGCCCGGGGCGAGCAGCCCCGGGCCTGGGGGCCCGGGGCGAGCAGCCCCGGGCCTGGGGGCCCGGGGCGAGCAGCCCCGGGCCTGGGGGCCCGGGGCGAGCAGCCCCGGGCCTGGGGGCCCGGGGCGAGCAGCCCCGGGCCTGGGGGCCCGGGGCGAGCAGCCCCGGGCCTGGGGGCCCGGGGCGAGCAGCCCCGGGCCTGGGGGCCCGGGGCGAGCAGCCCCGGGCCTGGGGGCCCGGGGCGAGCAGCCCCGGGCCTGGGGGCCCGGGGCGAGCAGCCCCGGGCCTGGGGGCCCGGGGCGAGCAGCCCCGGGCCTGGGGGCCCGGGGCGAGCAGCCCCGGGCCTGGGGGCCCGGGGCGAGCAGCCCCGGGCCTGGGGGCCCGGGGCGAGCAGCCCCGGGCCTGGGGGCCCGGGGCGAGCAGCCCCGGGCCTGGGGGCCCGGGGCGAGCAGCCCCGGGCCTGGGGGCCCGGGGCGAGCAGCCCCGGGCCTGGGGGCCCGGGGCGAGCAGCCCCGGGCCTGGGGGCCCGGGGCGAGCAGCCCCGGGCCTGGGGGCCCGGGGCGAGCAGCCCCGGGCCTGGGGGCCCGGGGCGAGCAGCCCCGGGCCTGGGGGCCCGGGGCGAGCAGCCCCGGGCCTGGGGGCCCGGGGCGAGCAGCCCCGGGCCTGGGGGCCCGGGGCGAGCAGCCCCGGGCCTGGGGGCCCGGGGCGAGCGGGGCACTTCCCATTCTGTGTCTCCAATCCCTCGGAACTTTCCGGGGAGTTTCTGAGCTGAGACCCCAGTGTCTGGAGGCTGTTTAGGATTCTGTGACCCCTTTCTCTCAGGTACAGGGTGACCGCCTTCTCTCAGGCTCCAGACATGGTGAGCCATCGTAATGACTCAGGGCCTGGAGGCCGGGGCTCGTAGCAGGTGTTTGGGATTCTGGGTTTCGCATCCCTCGGTCCTGACCCGGGTGTACCGGAGTGGAGAGGATGGGTTGTTGGCTTTTCAGGATTCAGGCATATGTCTCCTTGGGATTTTAGGCTTGTAGTATAGTCCCTGGTAGGGCTGCTTGGAATTCTGTGTCTCCCACTTCTCTATCCTTCCCCGTAAGTTTCTGAGCTGAGACCCCAAGGTCTGGAGTCTGTGTGGGAAACACTGGCCCGTTTCTGTCACTGACAGGGAGAGGCTTCAGCCCTGATGCGCCATGGAAAGATAGAGCCCCGGGCGTGGAGGCCCGGGTCGACCAGGAGCACTACCCATTTGGCGAATCCGATCCCTCGGAACTTGCCCGGGATTTTCTGAGCAGGGAACCCAGGGCCTGGAGGGTGTTTGTGTTTGTGTGACCCCCTTCTCTCAGGTACAGGAACGGCTTCAGTCATAGTGAGCCATGGCGAGCAGCCCCGGGCGTGGAGGCCCGGGGCGAGCAGCCCCGGGCGTGGAGGCCCGGGGCGAGCAGCCCCGGGCGTGGAGGCCCGGGGCGAGCAGCCCCGGGCGTGGAGGCCCGGGGCGAGCAGCCCCGGGCGTGGAGGCCCGGGGCGAGCAGCCCCGGGCGTGGAGGCCCGGGGCGAGCAGCCCCGGGCGTGGAGGCCCGGGGCGAGCAGCCCCGGGCGTGGAGGCCCGGGGCGAGCAGCCCCGGGCGTGGAGGCCCGGGGCGAGCAGCCCCGGGCGTGGAGGCCCGGGGCGAGCAGCCCCGGGCGTGGAGGCCCGGGGCGAGCAGCCCCGGGCCTGGAGGCCCGGGGCGAGCAGCCCCGGGCGTGGAGGCCCGGGGCGAGCAGCCCCGGGCGTGGAGGCCCGGGGCGAGCAGCCCCGGGCCTGGAGGCCCGGGGCGAGCAGCCCCGGGCGTGGAGGCCCGGGGCGAGCAGCCCCGGGCCTGGAGGCCCGGGGCGAGCAGCCCCGGGCCTGGAGGCCCGGGGCGAGCAGCCCCGGGCCTGGAGGCCCGGGGCGAGCAGCCCCGGGCCTGGAGGCCCGGGGCGAGCAGCCCCGGGCCTGGAGGCCCGGGGCGAGCAGCCCCGGGCCTGGAGGCCCGGGGCGAGCAGCCCCGGGCCTGGAGGCCCGGGGCGAGCAGCCCCGGGCCTGGAGGCCCGGGGCGAGCAGCCCCGGGCCTGGAGGCCCGGGGCGAGCAGCCCCGGGCCTGGAGGCCCGGGGCGAGCAGCCCCGGGCCTGGAGGCCCGGGGCGAGCAGCCCCGGGCCTGGAGGCCCGGGGCGAGCAGCCCCGGGCCTGGAGGCCCGGGGCGAGCAGCCCCGGGCCTGGAGGCCCGGGGCGAGCAGCCCCGGGCCTGGAGGCCCGGGGCGAGCAGCCCCGGGCCTGGAGGCCCGGGGCGAGCAGCCCCGGGCCTGGAGGCCCGGGGCGAGCAGCCCCGGGCCTGGAGGCCCGGGGCGAGCAGCCCCGGGCCTGGAGGCCCGGGGCGAGCAGCCCCGGGCCTGGAGGCCCGGGGCGAGCAGCCCCGGGCCTGGAGGCCCGGGGCGAGCAGCCCCGGGCCTGGAGGCCCGGGGCGAGCAGCCCCGGGCCTGGAGGCCCGGGGCGAGCAGCCCCGGGCCTGGAGGCCCGGGGCGAGCAGCCCCGGGCCTGGAGGCCCGGGGCGAGCAGCCCCGGGCCTGGAGGCCCGGGGCGAGCAGCCCCGGGCCTGGAGGCCCGGGGCGAGCAGCCCCGGGCCTGGAGGCCCGGGGCGAGCAGCCCCGGGCCTGGAGGCCCGGGGCGAGCAGCCCCGGGCCTGGAGGCCCGGGGCGAGCAGCCCCGGGCCTGGAGGCCCGGGGCGAGCAGCCCCGGGCCTGGAGGCCCGGGGCGAGCAGCCCCGGGCCTGGAGGCCCGGGGCGAGCAGCCCCGGGCCTGGAGGCCCGGGGCGAGCAGCCCCGGGCCTGGAGGCCCGGGGCGAGCAGCCCCGGGCCTGGAGGCCCGGGGCGAGCAGCCCCGGGCCTGGAGGCCCGGGGCGAGCAGCCCCGGGCCTGGAGGCCCGGGGCGAGCAGCCCCGGGCCTGGAGGCCCGGGGCGAGCAGCCCCGGGCCTGGAGGCCCGGGGCGAGCAGCCCCGGGCCTGGAGGCCCGGGGCGAGCAGCCCCGGGCCTGGAGGCCCGGGGCGAGCAGCCCCGGGCCTGGAGGCCCGGGGCGAGCAGCCCCGGGCCTGGAGGCCCGGGGCGAGCAGCCCCGGGCCTGGAGGCCCGGGGCGAGCAGCCCCGGGCCTGGAGGCCCGGGGCGAGCAGCCCCGGGCCTGGAGGCCCCGGGCGAGCAGCCCCGGGCCTGGAGGCCCCGGGCGAGCAGCCCCGGGCCTGGAGGCCCCGGGCGAGCAGCCCCGGGCCTGGAGGCCCCGGGCGAGCAGCCCCGGGCCTGGAGGCCCCGGGCGAGCAGCCCCGGGCCTGGAGGCCCCGGGCGAGCAGCCCCGGGCCTGGAGGCCCCGGGCGAGCAGCCCCGGGCCTGGAGGCCCCGGGCGAGCAGCCCCGGGCCTGGAGGCCCGGGGCGAGCAGCCCCGGGCCTGGAGGCCCGGGGCGAGCAGCCCCGGGCCTGGAGGCCCGGGGCGAGCGGGGCACTTCCCATTCTGTGTCTCCAATCCCTCGGAACTTTCCGGGGAGTTTCTGAGCTGAGACCCCAGTGTCTGGAGGCTGTTTCGGGTTCTGTGACCCGTTTCTCTCAGGTACAGGGTGACTGCCTTCTCTCAGGCTCCAGCCATGGTGAGCCATCGTAATGACTCAGGGCCTGGAGGCCGGGGCTCGTAGCAGGTGTTTGGGATTCTGGGTTTCGCATCCCTCGGTCCTTACCCGGGAATACCGGAGTGGAGAGGATGGGTTGTTGGCTTTTCAGGATTCAGGCATATGTCTCCTTGGGATTTTAGGCTTGTAGTATAGTCCCTGGTAGGGCTGCTTGGAATTCTGTGTCTCCCACTTCTCCATCCTTCCCCGTAAGTTTCTGAGCTGAGACCCCAAGGTCTGGACTCTGTGTGGGAAACACTGGCCCGTTTCTGTCACTGACAGGGAGAGGCTTCAGCCCTGATGCGCCATGGAAAGATAGAGCCCCGGGCGTGGAGGCCCAGGTCGACCAGGAGCACTACCCATTTGGCGAATCCGATCCCTCGGAACTTGCCCGGGATTTTCTGAGCAGGGAACCCAGGGCCTGGAGGGTGTTTGTGTTTGTGTGACCCCTTCTCTCAGGTACAGGAACGGCTTCAGTCATAGTGAGCCATGGCGAGTAGCCCCGGGCGTGGAGGCCCGGGGCGAGCAGCCCCGGGCCTGGAGGCCCGAGGCGAGCGTGGCACTTCCAATTCTGTGTCGCCAATCCCTCGGAACTTTCCGGGGAGTTTCTGAGCTGAGACCCCAGTGTCTGGAGGCTGTTTCGGGTTCTTGGACCTCTTTTTCTCAGGTACAGGGTGACTGCCTTCTCTCAGGCTCCAACCATGGTGAGCCATCGTAATGACTCAGGGCCTGGAGTCCGGGGCTCGTAGCAGGTGTTTGGGATTCTGGGTCTCGCATCCCTCGGTCCTGAACCAGGAGTACCGGAGTGGAGAGGAAGGGTTGTTGGCTTTTCAGGATTCAGGCATATGTCTCCTTGGGATTTTAGGCTTGTAGTATAGTCCCTGGTAGGGCTGCTTGGAATTCTGTGTCTCCCACTTCTCCATCCTTCCCCGTAAGTTTCTGAGCTGAGACCCCAAGGTCTGGACTCTGTGTGGGAAACACTGGCCCGTTTCTGTCACTGACAGGGAGAGGCTTCAGCCCTGATGCGCCATGTTAAGATAGAGCCCCGGGCGTGGAGGCCCGGGTCGACCAGGAGCACAACCCATTTGGCGTATCCCATCCCTCGGAACTTGCCCGGGATTTTCTGAGCAGGGAACACAGGGCCTGGAGGGTGTTTGTGTTTGTGTGACCCCTTCTCTCAGGTACAGGAACGGCTTCAGTCATAGTGAGCCATGGCGAGTAGCCCCGGGCGTGGAGGCCCGGGGCGAGCAGCCCCGGGCCTGGAGGCTTTGGGCGAGCGGGGCACTTCCCATTCTGTGTCTCCAATCCCTCGGAACTTTCCGGGGAGTTTCTGAGCTGAGACCCCAGTGTCTGGAGGCTGTTTCGGGTTCTGTGACCCCTTTCTCTCAGGTACAGGGTGACTGCCTTCTCTCAGGCTCCAGACATGGTGAGCCATCGTAATGACTCAGGGCCTGGAGGCCGGGGCTCGTAGCAGGTGTTTGGGATTCTGGGTTTCGCATCCCTCGGTCCTGACCCGGGTGTACCGGAGTGGAGAGGATGGGTTGTTGGCTTTTCAGGATTCAGGCATATGTCTCCTTGGGATTTTAGGCTTGTAGTATAGTCCCTGGTAGGGCTGCTTGGAATTCTGTGTCTCCCACTTCTCTATCCTTCCCCGTAAGTTTCTGAGCTGAGACCCCAAGGTCTGGACTCTGTGTGGGAAACACTGGCCCGTTTCTGTCACTGACAGGGAGAGGCTTCAGCCCTGATGCGCCATGGAAAGATAGAGCCCCGGGCGTGGAGGCCCGGGTCGACCAGGAGCACTACCCATTTGGCGAATCCGATCCCTCGGAACTTGCCCGGGATTTTCTGAGCAGGGAACCCAGGGCCTGGAGGGTGTTTGTGTTTGTGTGACCCCCTTCTCTAAGGTACAGGTACGGCTTCAGTCATAGTGAGCCATGGCGAGCAGCCCCGGGCGTGGAGGCCCGGGGCGAGCAGCCCCGGGCGTGGGGGCCCGGGGCGAGCAGCCCCGGGCGTGGGGGCCCGGGGCGAGCAGCCCCGGGCCCGGGGGCCCGGGGCGAGCAGCCCCGGGCCCGGGGGCCCGGGGCGAGCAGCCCCGGGCCCGGGGGCCCGGGGCGAGCAGCCCCGGGCCCGGGGGCCCGGGGCGAGCAGCCCCGGGCCCGGGGGCCCGGGGCGAGCAGCCCCGGGCCCGGGGGCCCGGGGCGAGCAGCCCCGGGCCCGGGGGCCCGGGGCGAGCAGCCCCGGGCCCGGGGGCCCGGGGCGAGCAGCCCCGGGCCCGGGGGCCCGGGGCGAGCAGCCCCGGGCCCGGGGGCCCGGGGCGAGCAGCCCCGGGCCCGGGGGCCCGGGGCGAGCAGCCCCGGGCCCGGGGGCCCGGGGCGAGCAGCCCCGGGCCCGGGGGCCCGGGGCGAGCAGCCCCGGGCCCGGGGGCCCGGGGCGAGCAGCCCCGGGCCCGGGGGCCCGGGGCGAGCAGCCCCGGGCCCGGGGGCCCGGGGCGAGCAGCCCCGGGCCCGGGGGCCCGGGGCGAGCAGCCCCGGGCCCGGGGGCCCGGGGCGAGCAGCCCCGGGCCCGGGGGCCCGGGGCGAGCAGCCCCGGGCCCGGGGGCCCGGGGCGAGCAGCCCCGGGCCCGGGGGCCCGGGGCGAGCAGCCCCGGGCCCGGGGGCCCGGGGCGAGCAGCCCCGGGCCCGGGGGCCCGGGGCGAGCAGCCCCGGGCCCGGGGGCCCGGGGCGAGCAGCCCCGGGCCCGGGGGCCCGGGGCGAGCAGCCCCGGGCCCGGGGGCCCGGGGCGAGCAGCCCCGGGCCCGGGGGCCCGGGGCGAGCAGCCCCGGGCCCGGGGGCCCGGGGCGAGCAGCCCCGGGCCCGGGGGCCCGGGGCGAGCAGCCCCGGGCCCGGGGGCCCGGGGCGAGCAGCCCCGGGCCCGGGGGCCCGGGGCGAGCAGCCCCGGGCCCGGGGGCCCGGGGCGAGCAGCCCCGGGCCCGGGGGCCCGGGGCGAGCAGCCCCGGGCCCGGGGGCCCGGGGCGAGCAGCCCCGGGCCCGGGGGCCCGGGGCGAGCAGCCCCGGGCCCGGGGGCCCGGGGCGAGCAGCCCCGGGCCCGGGGGCCCGGGGCGAGCAGCCCCGGGCCCGGGGGCCCGGGGCGAGCAGCCCCGGGCCCGGGGGCCCGGGGCGAGCAGCCCCGGGCCCGGGGGCCCGGGGCGAGCAGCCCCGGGCCCGGGGGCCCGGGGCGAGCAGCCCCGGGCCCGGGGGCCCGGGGCGAGCAGCCCCGGGCCCGGGGGCCCGGGGCGAGCAGCCCCGGGCCCGGGGGCCCGGGGCGAGCAGCCCCGGGCCCGGGGGCCCGGGGCGAGCAGCCCCGGGCCCGGGGGCCCGGGGCGAGCAGCCCCGGGCCCGGGGGCCCGGGGCGAGCAGCCCCGGGCCCGGGGGCCCGGGGCGAGCAGCCCCGGGCCCGGGGGCCCGGGGCGAGCAGCCCCGGGCCCGGGGGCCCGGGGCGAGCAGCCCCGGGCCCGGGGGCCCGGGGCGAGCAGCCCCGGGCCCGGGGGCCCGGGGCGAGCAGCCCCGGGCCCGGGGGCCCGGGGCGAGCAGCCCCGGGCCCGGGGGCCCGGGGCGAGCAGCCCCGGGCCCGGGGGCCCGGGGCGAGCAGCCCCGGGCCCGGGGGCCCGGGGCGAGCAGCCCCGGGCCCGGGGGCCCGGGGCGAGCAGCCCCGGGCCCGGGGGCCCGGGGCGAGCAGCCCCGGGCCCGGGGGCCCGGGGCGAGCAGCCCCGGGCCCGGGGGCCCGGGGCGAGCGGGGCACTTCCCATTCTGTGTCTCCAATCCCTCGGAACTTTCCGGGGAGTTTCTGAGCTGAGACCCCAGTGTCTGGAGGCTGTTTAGGATTCTGTGACCCCTTTCTCTCAGGTACAGGGTGACCGCCTTCTCTCAGGCTCCAGACATGGTGAGCCATCGTAATGACTCAGGGCCTGGAGGCCGGGGCTCGTAGCAGGTGTTTGGGATTCTGGGTTTCGCATCCCTCGGTCCTGACCCGGGTGTACCGGAGTGGAGAGGATGGGTTGTTGGCTTTTCAGGATTCAGGCATATGTCTCCTTGGGATTTTAGGCTTGTAGTATAGTCCCTGGTAGGGCTGCTTGGAATTCTGTGTCTCCCACTTCTCTATCCTTCCCCGTAAGTTTCTGAGCTGAGACCCCAAGGTCTGGACTCTGTGTGGGAAACACTGGCCCGTTTCTGTCACTGACAGGGAGAGGCTTCAGCCCTGATGCGCCATGGAAAGATAGAGCCCCGGGCGTGGAGGCCCGGGTCGACCAGGAGCACTACCCATTTGGCGAATCCGATCCCTCGGAACTTGCCCGGGATTTTCTGAGCAGGGAACCCAGGGCCTGGAGGGTGTTTGTGTTTGTGTGACCCCCTTCTCTCAGGTACAGGAACGGCTTCAGTCATAGTGAGCCATGGCGAGCAGCCCCGGGCGTGGAGGCCCGGGGCGAGCAGCCCCGGGCGTGGAGGCCCGGGGCGAGCAGCCCCGGGCGTGGAGGCCCGGGGCGAGCAGCCCCGGGCCTGGAGGCCCGGGGCGAGCAGCCCCGGGCGTGGAGGCCCGGGGCGAGCAGCCCCGGGCCTGGAGGCCCGGGGCGAGCAGCCCCGGGCCTGGAGGCCCGGGGCGAGCAGCCCCGGGCCTGGAGGCCCGGGGCGAGCAGCCCCGGGCCTGGAGGCCCGGGGCGAGCAGCCCCGGGCCTGGAGGCCCGGGGCGAGCAGCCCCGGGCCTGGAGGCCCGGGGCGAGCAGCCCCGGGCCTGGAGGCCCGGGGCGAGCAGCCCCGGGCCTGGAGGCCCGGGGCGAGCAGCCCCGGGCCTGGAGGCCCGGGGCGAGCAGCCCCGGGCCTGGAGGCCCGGGGCGAGCAGCCCCGGGCCTGGAGGCCCGGGGCGAGCAGCCCCGGGCCTGGAGGCCCGGGGCGAGCAGCCCCGGGCCTGGAGGCCCGGGGCGAGCAGCCCCGGGCCTGGAGGCCCGGGGCGAGCAGCCCCGGGCCTGGAGGCCCGGGGCGAGCAGCCCCGGGCCTGGAGGCCCGGGGCGAGCAGCCCCGGGCCTGGAGGCCCGGGGCGAGCAGCCCCGGGCCTGGAGGCCCGGGGCGAGCAGCCCCGGGCCTGGAGGCCCGGGGCGAGCAGCCCCGGGCCTGGAGGCCCGGGGCGAGCAGCCCCGGGCCTGGAGGCCCGGGGCGAGCAGCCCCGGGCCTGGAGGCCCGGGGCGAGCAGCCCCGGGCCTGGAGGCCCGGGGCGAGCAGCCCCGGGCCTGGAGGCCCGGGGCGAGCAGCCCCGGGCCTGGAGGCCCGGGGCGAGCAGCCCCGGGCCTGGAGGCCCGGGGCGAGCAGCCCCGGGCCTGGAGGCCCGGGGCGAGCGGGGCACTTCCCATTCTGTGTCTCCAATCCCTCGGAACTTTCCGGGGAGTTTCTGAGCTGAGACCCCAGTGTCTGGAGGCTGTTTCGGGTTCTGTGAC
>NW_025927566.1:0-32720 GCF_022837055.1 Prionailurus viverrinus
CTTAAGTGCAGTACACTTTGCAGGGGAATTGTGTTCTCTGGAAAAATGAGCTGAAATTCTAAAAGACAAAATTAACACAAATGCACTTTGATGTCTGGTGTAAGTTTCCATGTTTTAGCTGTACCTGTGACACAGGACACGAGAGAACGTGCTCATGTGAACACAAGTGAAGGACACCGTGGGCACTTGCCACACAGGTACTTTTGGATTTTTTCTCTTCACAACTTAAGTTCCAGTGCATGTTTTCCATGACAAATATGCCACCTCTTATAGTTCAGATATTTGTGCCCAGGACACACCTGAAGGGACTCTGGACAGCATGTTTACCAAAATGCTGATGGGTATGAAATTTACTTTGTCTAAGACCATTGTAAAGGACACATACAAAAATATGAGTTGGAGTGAAGTCAGTTCGCATTTTCAAATTGTAACGATACCCACAGATTTTTCTGAGCACGTTAAAATCCTCAATAGAAGGAAACAGGAGAGGAAGACACAGCAAGAGCAATGATTCCACATTGAGGAGATCCACAAAGAATGAGGCAAGGTAGGAGACTTCCAAGTGGAGTGTGGTGTCATCCTCCTTGATTTATTCCAGGAACACATTAGAAAAGCCCTATGGCCCCCACCTTTAGGCATGCTTAGCTGCTCAAGTTACCACAAAATGATGCCAGCTGGGAAACAGGGAAGCCCGTAGACTCGGCAGTAAATGTTTTGCATTTGGGGGAAAAAAAAAACAGCAGACAGACCATACGACACACAAACCAGAGACAATGGCAGGAGAGTGTCCTGTACAGAAAGATGTGGCAGTCCGTAAAGACTTAGAACTGAAAATGGCCACAGCATTTACTTTGTGCTTCTCGGCAGTTTTGGCAGAGCCAGTGTCGATGTCACTCTTGGTTGTGATACCTACTTCTGGATCTGCAAAAAGCCCCAGAAGGGATGCAGGCTTATTCTGATTTGAGTAGACTGTTTGGAGGTCAAAAACAAAACAAAAAACCCTCCCCTCATACTTCCGACCACTTCAACTCTTTGTCCCAGTGAGATCCCAAATTACATGCACAGGGTGTCCCACATGCCTCTGGTGATACCCAAAAAGAACTTGAAGAACCATCCCTTATAACTTGATGAAGACTCCTAAAAGCCCTGACTCAGATGTATTCATCACTCATCGAACAACTATGGATGGCTGGGGGCACAAGTAGATGGACGTACGTTACATTGTGCCTCATGCCTCACAAATCCCAGCATGTGGACTGTGTACAGGGCATTTCTGCTGAAGCGCTATGTCTGATTTTCTGCATACGGCCCCATTCCTTCCTACAAGAGACGCCTGTACCAACCCATGGTGGGGGAAAGGACAAAGATGAGATCCTGAGAAACTTGAGGAATATGGTAATGGCAGCAGACACATTCCCCTTGCATCACAATGGTCTGTGGTACCGCCTCTGCACCTTGGCCCAAGACCTAACAGTAACAAAATAAGGTGAGTTTGTTTTACAAGTCAACTCCTAGTGCTCAGATCGTCTTACCAAGTGTTGCAGGTGGAGGGGTTTCGGGTGGCCCCAGGGCTGCCAAGGTTCAGGAGGTGTATGTGCCTAATAGTCCATGGGGGTGGGGCGTCTCCAGGGTAGGGCATGCAGAATCGTCCAGTTAACGGAGGAGGTCCCCAGGATCCAGACTGCCCTGCAGAACAGAAGTGAAGCTACATCCATATTCCAGACAAAAGAACCAATACCAAAAGCAGCTGTAACCCAGAGAAAAATGTGTCAGCACCTGCCACCTTCTCTGCCACCAGGATCCAAGAGAATAGCATCAGTACCTGAAAACTCTGTCCCTGCCACTGGATACCACACATCACTGCCCATGTCTGCGGAAGTAAAATGGCAAGGGTCCTGTCCTAGAGGGTTAACAGAAGTAATTACAGACTAATGAAGTAGCATTCTCCAGACAGGCAGCCATCGATGTCCAGGTTCACCCTGCATCCCTCCTCTACAGCGACTCCAGATGCTCTGCTTTTGCTATATTAAGAACACACACAAAAAAATGAGTGGGAATACACGGCTCATATTCTGCTCGTGGAATCACAGCCACTCCTGGCAAAATATTCTGCAGCCGGACCCTCACTGTGCCTCCTCTGCTCCTCTCCCTGAGAAATGAGTCTTCCCTCTGGAAGTGTTGTCAAAGGCCTCGGAGACCTCTGGGGAGTGGAGGATGCCTGGAATCTTGCAGGGGAAGGAGAGTCTTCTGTGAAGAACAAGTTACTTGTGGTGAATGTCTACAAAGCTCAGATGTGTTCATCTTAATTCGTAGGGAATTCTGACTTTAAGCATACTACAGGACACAGAGTCATTATGTGCAATGGAAAAAAAGAGGGAGAAATTCACATAACAGATTTCATGCAAGTGTTTTGGTATAAAACTGGTATGTATCATGAGACTATATCAGCTCTAACAGTGACGGGACAAAACCAGAAACTGCTCATAGAAACACAATTGAAGGACACAGTGTGCAAATTGTATTTACCTAAGGCATAGCTGGAGGATTCCAGACAAGTCATTTACCAACAAAGACGGAAAGGTGATGAGTGATGATATTGGCTTTCTCTATGACCACTCGAAATGGCACAGGGCACATAATAGAAAGTTGGAGTCATGATGTCGTTTCTAACAGGTTCATCTCCTAGTCAGAATCAAGAAAGGAAGACACAGCAGCCACACTGTTCCCACAGAGGTGAGGTCTGGAAGGGATCACCCAGGCCGGGAGACATCGGTTTGGAGTGTGCACTCATCCTCCTCTCATTATTTCCTGAAACTCACAGAAAAACCTTAAGGTACTCAGTCTCTAAGCGCTTTTGGCTTCTAAACGTACCACAGAAAGCTGACAGACTAAAAATTGAGAAGCCTGTGGGCTCCTGGGTTATGAGTGTGCATTTGGAAAAGAAAGAACAAACAGACATAGCACACAACATGCAAAACGAGACAAGGCCAGGAGAGCATACTGTACATAAAGATGAGGGTTTCCCAAAAGAGTTACAACTGAGAATGGTCCCAGCATTTACCTTGCCCTTGTCTGCATTCTTGGTACAGTCAGAGCCACTGTAACCCACAGAGGTTTCAGCAGTTTCTCGATCTACTAAAGACCCTAGAAGGGACAGAGGTTTATTCTGCTTTTAGAGAACAGTGCGGAATGAAAACAATCCCTGAACTCATTCCTCAAATATCTTAAACTATTCCCTACAGTCAGGTCCCTGACCAGAGGCAGAGGGTATCCCAAATGCCTCAGGTGACCCCCAAGGAAAAAGGGGAGAACCGTCCCCTCACCTTGATAAAGACCTCACGGTGCCCTAGTTCATGATGTTTCATCATTAATCACGTAACTGTGGACAGGTCAGGTGCAACTAGCAATTTAGAATTCACCAGTAAAACAGTTTTCTCAGTATACATCATGGGAAATCACGATTTCATTACAGATCAGGAATTAGTCTGAGGATGCTTGGATTCAGCATCCGACTCTTAATTTTGGCTCAGGTCACGATCTCACAGCTTGTGAATTCAAGCCCAGCGTTGGGTTCCTCACTGACAGTGTGACGCCTGCTTGGCATTCTGTCTATGCGTCTCTCAAAATAAATAAACTTAACAAAAAAGAATAACACTGAGAACACTGGTTTGGTGTATATCCTCAATGAGTCCTCAACAAGGGTGCATTTCTTCAGGCAATTTGTTCAATCTCCCAGCTTATCTACAAGCTGCCTTCCACAGCAGTTATTATGTAAGGAAAGACTAATTTGACACTATTGAGAAAAGGAAAACTGCGAGAAGTTAGCAGTGAAGCTGCAGAGTTGCACTGATACCATCAGAGGACTAAGCTAAGCTTTATGGAACTTGAATGGCGGGATGTAGGGCTACAGTTCCCAAAACAAACAAAAAGAAAGACTCTTCAAACTAGTGAATAAAGGACCTTCTCCTCAAATAAACTAAAGTCTTCACATTGTATCCGGGTGGGAAGAAAGTTTCCAGGCTCTTCAGACAGGGGGATGCTAGAGGAGGTGGGAGGGTCACCATCAGAGGAGGGGCATGAGCTCTACCAGTCACAGGGACAAGTGCCTCACTGTCTGTGGCACCAGAGGACAACATCCTTCTGTCACCCCTTCAGACCACCTGCCGTCCTTAGTGCGTGTGATTCTTTCCAGACCACACGATGATCACACACAGGAACAGGCTGCACAGCAGAAATTGGACTGCGGCACATCACAACGTGCTCCTTACCTCTCCTTGAAGGGTTCTTGCAGTGATTGGTTTCTGCCTCGTGTATCCCTCAGGCAGCCTCTTTGGTTCCATCCCCGTCCAGTCTTGGATACAGAAAAATAATGGACTTGTATAAGAGTTGCAACACCACGTCGTCTACTAGACAACTAACAGTGCAGGTGTCATCCCTGGAAACACGCATAAAAACGCAAGTCAAATGACCACACCTGTATTTCAAGTAAGCGACCTCCCTGCCCTGCTCTGCCATCTCCCTGTCCCAGATCTGAGTCTTGATCTGGGGGAGAAAAAACACATCCACCTTCAGTCGGAAGGTGGTGCCACACTGTGCACCAAAGAAAGAGGAGGAAACAAGAAAACACTTACCTAGTTGTCCTGAGCATTCTTCTCATGAACTGCAAGCGGGAAAAGCCAACAATGAAAAGCCCGTGGTGAGGGATTCCAAGGGCCACTACACTTACCTGCGTGAGGTGCTAAGGGTTCAGTATGTCAGGCAGAACTCAGGTTACCTGGTATCTAAAGGTGAGCTCTGCCTGCTGCAGCTGTTCCCGTGTTTGTTCAATTTGTGGCCTGTGAGTTACAATTGCTCTTGTCAGATAAGGCCCAATATTGGGTATGATTTTAAATAAGCTGCCCACGATCCCAACAACCTCATATCTGTCCCCTGATACAATTTATTCTTACACATGAAACACTTTGCCCGTGATTATCAATGTACAGTAGGATCAAAGCTATTGTTACATCCTTTCCTTACTCATTATCCCATGCCTGTAGGGTTCAGAGTTCATGGAATTCCTTCCCATTTTCAATCTTTCTCTAATTCATCATGTGACAAGTGTCTTTTATCATAAAGATCTATTCTTTTATAACTTTTATCCTCACCATGTTTCCCAGGGTTGCAAAGACAAGGGCCATGAAATGGCACTACCACGTTGATGGGTATGATTCATTGTACGACACACTGCTTTCCTACAGATGATGACACTTGACACCACCCCCGAGGAATGGTAGCATGGACAAAGTTTCCACACAGTCTGCTCACTACTTGAGATCTTCAAATGTTTAGAACCTTAATTATTTTATTCCTTCTAAAACTTACCTTTTTTATCTGTTAATACTCTATGCATATGTTGACTTCAAACTTTTCAAAAAGATTAAAAACCAAAAAATAACAGCCGTTTCATGAGCTCCGGGTAATTACTAGCTGAACTCACTTGTACTTGTTTATTTCTTCTGTAGCTATTTTTTTCCTAATGTTTATTTATTTTTGAGACGGACAGAGAGTGAGCACATGCATGAGTGGGGGAGGGACAGAGAGTGATGTAACAGAATCTGAAACAGGCTCCAGGCTCTGACCTGTCAGCACAGAGCCTGACACGGGGCTCGAACTCCCGGACTGTGAAATTGTGACCTGAGCTGAAGTTGGATGCTTAAATGATGGAGCCACCCAGGCGCCCCTTCTGTAGCTATTTTCAAATTTTACCTGCAGCTGCTAGCTGATTCTTCTTTGCCGCCAGTTCACAGTGTCATTTTCAGCTTCCTAAGATGGGAAAGATACATACACAGTCAGGAACAAGGTCCAGAGGTTCTCCCTTTTTACCTCCCAGCACTCTTGAAGGCCTATGCAAATATCCCTTCCCCCACTTCTCCCATAAATGCACAGACTGACAACCGAATCAGAGAAATTAAGTGAACACTCCATTTAAGTTCAAGAAAATTCAACTTCTGTCTGCTGCCACGTCTCTACTATTGGAACTGTCTTTCTAGTTCTCGTTTCCTCTCCTTTATCATAAAGTCATCAAATAACATTGTACTTTGTGCCTTCCCAGAGTTGGTCTTTTGTTTGATATGGCGAAGACCCATTTCATCAGTGAGTGAAAAACCGTATCTGACCAACTGTACCCATTAGGATGAACCAAGGGATCATCACTAGTCTTACACCTCCATGGGGAGCCCTGATTCTCAGTCCAAAAGTTGTACCATGACACAGGCAATCACCTGAAAGACGACCTTCCAGAATATGGTTTCACTAACATTGCAGCTCACTCCCAGACATTGCTAGCGTTCAGGACTGCAACCCCTGCCTCCATCTTCAAAAGGCCATTCTTAGAACAACCTCATCTCCTGACGTACAACCTGATATGAACTGTCAAACAGTCTGGGTTTACTTCCAGGAAAGAGATTTCAGGTGGAAAACTCTCAACTTCATGGAGCCAAATCTACTTTAACAAGACTCATTCCATTGATAGTGAAGGCAGCAGAAGGCAACGCTTGGCAAGGCTGGGTTGTTGTGTTGCCCTCAGACCATTTTCTTTGTGGTGTTGACTGAGATGGTTTCAACTTGACACTTGATGTCCTCAAGAATCATACGCAAAATTGAAAATCTCTTAGCAAATGACACAAAAGCACTAGACAGAGAAAGGCACATGCATTTCCTTCTGGTCTCTCAGGCAGTCCTTGGGCAAATGCTTGCTGGCGTGGTTGTAATGTAGTGGCTCTGTTGTAAGGGGTTGAAGATAGAGAGGTGGTCAGGTTGCTGTACCCACTCACAGAAAGAGCTTACGAGTTAACAAAAACAAGATGCCAGTGAGAGCAAGCCCTAACCCCAGCTGTGGGAAGGACGAACATAAAGGTGAGTCTCCAGGGAAGAGAAGTCTTCACTTTCCAACACGAGTGAGGGACTCTAAAGTCCCCCATCTCCTCCTGAGAACAAAAGGAAATACTGTACAAAGGAGGAAACATGGGACTGAATGCACCAAGTATCTGACAACCCCACAAAGACACACAAGACCAAGATGGAGAAGAAGGAAGCCCAGGACAAAGCCATCCCTCAGGGGAGGCCAGCAAAGATGATCCCTAGTGAAGCTGCGGGCTTTGGCCAAGACTCAGAAAAGTTACACTTGAAAAATCAGGGGACAGGAAACAACTTGACGTTCTTAGGGATTGGGCCTGCAGTGAGCAATCTCACTGGCATAATGGATGCTGGTACCCCTACCCACTTTCCAGAAAGCAACTTCAATTGTTTCTGCAGCAAGAGAATTCATTTTTTTCCCCACACACTTTTGACCCATGTCTGGTCCTGAACAAAAATGACCTAACTGCTGGGTGATAAAACAGTGTGATGCGATTGAAATCTATAGGACAGTGCAGATGGATCCAGAGTGAATCCAGGTATTAACGTTATTAATGATGGTACCTTCCCTCTGCCGCCCCCAAAAGATAACACAATGTGTGGCAAGCACTTAGGAGAAAGGAAAATGCAGGTTACGTTACAAAAAGCAAGGTAGGAAGGGAAGGTCCAATTCTACTGAATGCATTGGGCAAAAATACTCTGGACCCAGTTCCAAAAGAAATACAATTATCTCTACTGGCTGCCCTGTTCTCCCATACATTACGGTCCTTGTGACAGTTCTCACATGAACATCTTACTTTTCTAAATTTTTTTAACGTTTATTCATTTTTTTGATAGAGACAGAGTGAGAGTTGGGTAGGGCCAGAGGAATATATAGAATCCAAAGCAAGCTCCAGGCTCTGAACTGTCAACACAGAGCCTGACATGGGGCTTGAACTTATGGACTGTGAGATCATGACCTGAGCCGAATTTGGACGCTCAACCGACTGAGCCACCCAAGCGCCCCCATCTTACTTTTTTTGTAGGCACTTTTCTTTGTTCATAGAATTCTTCCAGGTTATGTGCTTTCTCTTTCAGCTGTTTGACTTTTGCTTCCTTTGTGGCTTTCACAGACCTCAGTGCATTACACTTGTCTTCCAGGGCGTTTTTATTTTCTGGAAAAAAAAAAAAAAGGTGTTTGCTTGATAAACATGCACATGACCTGAGTCTTGATTTTGGTGAGACACAAAAAGCGCAAGAACCATGAAGGCATGAAAGTATTCTTTCCCTTACCAATGCAAAGTCATTGCCATCATATGGGGATTTCTCCCCAACAGAAAATATAACTTCTAGTTGACAGTTATTGGACCTCAAGGCTCTTAGCTCTACATCCTCAAATTCAACATTGGCACCTTGTGGTTAAGACAGATATGAGGAAAGACTTTCACGGAAAACTGATCACACAACAATTTGTACCTCACACAGCAAGATCGTGCATTGCAATCAACAAACACTAGAGGCATGAATATAACTAGAAGACAAAGATGATGGAAATAGTTCATGTCTAACAACTCATGGCTTTCTTAGCGGTGTATGTATGTATGTATGTATGCATGCCTGTTTATCCCCCATTCACGTTGAAAATTTACTATTCAGCATTCAGAGAGAAAGAGACTATTGAGCACCTGGGTGGCTCAGTCAGTTGAGCATCAGATTCTTGATTTTGTGTCAGGTCACGATTGTAGGATCATGTGATCCAGACCTGTGTTGGGCTCCACACTGAGAGTGAATCCTGCTTAAGATTCTCTCTCTTTCCCTCTCCCCCACTTGCATGCCCCCTCACTAAAATTAAAAAAAATCATAAAGCATAATTTAAACATATTTTTTAAAGGGAAAGGATTATACACTTTGGCTATCACCCTTTCTCTCTCAACTATATTTGGGTATTTTCTACATATCTTGGAGGGCAGAGTTGAATGATGTGATAATTACTGAGTTGTGAAAATAAAAGATAACTCCTAGTCCTTGAAATAGCAAATCTCATCTTGGCGGTCCTAGTAAAATTCCAGCTCATTGGTCAGAAAGAGTTTTGGCTCCCAGAGGCCCGCTGTCTACTGTGGTAAATGGCAGGCAAATATGCTGTGCTCACTTCACCCAATGAACAAAAACCCTCCAAAGCCAAATTACGGTAAAACTCAGCAGCCAACTCTTAACTACTTCCTGATTCTTCACATTTCTTTCTCTCTCTCTGAGTTTGCAAGGTAGCAAGTGCACTTTGAACGGTGTCATTTAAAATGTCACTAAAGTGGGTGCCTGCGAGGCTCATTCAGTTAAGCATCTGACTTCAGCTCTGGTCGTCATCTCATGGTTTGTGAGTTTGAGCCCTGTGTCGGACTCTGTGCTGACAGCTCAGAGCCTGAGGCCTGCTTTGGATTCTGTGTCTCCCTCTCTCTCTGCCCGTCTCTCTCTCTCTAAAATAAATAAACATAAATAATTTTATGTTTACTTGTACTCAACACATACAAAAAGATAGAGATCATACCGTGCACAGTTTCAGACCCCAATGCTATGAAACTCTAAATCAACCACAAGAAAAAATTTGGAAAGATAACAAATACTTGTAGACTGAAGAACATCCTATGGAACAATGAATAGTGGAATTCAAGCTGCTGCAGCCACTCTGGAAAACAGTACGGAGGCTCCTCAAAAAGCTAAAAAGAGAACTATCCTACGACACAGCAATTGCAATACAAGGCATTTATCTAAGGGATACAGGTGTGCTGTTTTGAAGGGACACATGCACCCCCATGATTATAGCACCACGATCAACAATAGCCAAAGTATGGAAAAAGCCCAAATGTCCATTGATGGGTGAATGGATAAAGAAGATGGTGTGTGTGTGTGTGTGTGTGTGTGTGTGTGTGATGGAGTATTACTCAGCAATCAAAAAGAATGAAATCTTGCCATTTGTAACTACATGGTTGGAACTAGAGGGTATTCTGCTAAGTGAAATTAGTAGTCAGAGAAAGACAAATATCATATGACTTTACTCATAGGAGGTCTTTGAGACACAAAACAGATGAACATATAATGGAAGGGAAACAAAAATAAAAACAGGGAGGTGTACAAAAGAAGAGCACACATAAATATGGAGAACAAACATGGGGTTACTGGAGGGGTTGTGGGGGGGATGGACTAAATGGGTAAGGGGCACTAAGGAATCTACTCATGAAATAACTGTTGCACTATACGGTAACTAATTTGGATGTAAATTGTAAATAATAAAAACTAAAATTAAAAAAAAAAGAATGAATGGGTGAACCAAGAAGTTAAAGGGAAAATTAAAAAGTACATGGAAGCCAATAAAACTGATAACACCACAGTCCAAAACCTCTGGGATGCAACAAAGGTAGTCATAAGAGGAAGTTTAACAATCCAGGCCTTCCTAAAGAGGGAAGAAAAGTCTCAGATACACAACGTAAGCTTATACATTAAAGTAATGGAAAAAAGATCATCAAATAAAATCCAAATCCAGCAGAAGACAAGAAATGATAAAGATTACAGCAAAAATCAATGCTTTCAAAACTGAAAACAAAAACAAACAACAACCCCCCCCCACACAAACAGTAGAAGAGATCAATGTAACCAGAAGCTAGTTCTTTGAAATAATTAATAAAATTGATAAACCACCAGCCAGTTGGATCAAAAAGAATAAAGAAAGGACCCAAATAAATAAAATCAAGAATGAAAGAGGAGAGATCACAACCAACACAGGAGAAATACAAACAAGAATAAGAGAATATTATCAGCAATTATATACCAAATAAAATGGACAATCTGGAAGAAATGGACAAATTCCTAGAAATACACAAACTATGAAAACTGAAAGAGGAAGAAATAGAAAATTTGAACAGACCCATAACCAGTAAAGAATTGAAATAGTAATCAAAAATCTCCAAAAAAAACAAGAGCCCAGGGCCAGATGGCTCTCCAGCGGAATTCTACCCAACATTTAAGGATGAGTTAACACCTATTCTCTTGAAGCTGTCCCAAAAATAGAAATGGAAGGAAACATCCAAACTCTTCCTATGAGTCGGCATTACCTGGATTCCAAAACTAGACAAAGATCCCACTAAAAAGTAGAAGTATAGACCAATTTTCATGATGAACATGGGTTCAAAAATCTTCCACAAGATATTAGCCAACCAGATCCAATGATACATTTAAACTTTATTCACCACGACCAAGTGGGATTTAACCTGGAATACAAGGCTGGATCGATATCCACAAAATAATCAATGTTATTCATCACATCAATAAAAGAAGGGACAAGAACCACATGATGCACTCAATAGATGCAGAGAAAGCATTTGACAAAATACAGCATCCTTTCTTGATAAAAGGGTTCCACCAAAAAACTGTTAAATGATCCATGAATTCAGCAAAGTGGCAGAGTATAAAATTAATGCCCAGAAATTAGTTGCATTCTTATACACAAACAAAGAAGCAACAGAAAGAGAAATCACAGAATCCATCCCGTTTACAATTGCACCAAAACCCATAAAATACCTCGGAATAAATCTAACCAAAGAGGTGAAAAATCTATACACTGAAATCTATAGAAAGATTATGAAAGAAATTGAAGATGACAAACACACAAAAATGAAAAATATTCCATGCACCTGGATAGGAAGAACAACTATTGTTAAAATGTCAATAGTACCCAAAGCAATCTATATATTCAACTGAATGCCTATCGAAATAACACCAGCATTCTCCACAGAGTTACAAAACACAATCCTTCAATTTGTATGGAACCAGAAAAGACCCCGAATAGCCAAAGCAATCTTGAAAAAGAAAACCTAAGTAGGAGGTATCACAATCCTGGACTTCCAGCTGTATTACAAAGCTGTAATCATCAAGACAGTACAGTACTGGCACAAGAACAGACACTCAGATCAATGGAACAGAACAGGAACACAGAATTGGACCCACAGATGTATGGCCAACTAATCTTTGACCAAAAGAAAGAAGATCCAATGGAATAAAGACAGTCTCCTCAGCAAGTGTGCTGGGAAAACTGGACAGTGATATGCAGAAGAATGAGCCTGGACCACTTTCTCACATAAAACACACTCAAAACGGATGTAAGACCTAAATGTAAGATAGGCAGCCGTCAAAATCCTCAAGGGGAAAGCAGGCAAAAACCTCTTAATGTTGGCATCCACATCTTCTTACCCAACACATCTCCGGAAGCAAGGAAAACAAAAGCAAAACTGAAGTATTAGGACCTCATCAAAATAAAAAGCTTCTGCACAGAGAAGGAAACAATCAGCAAAACTAAAAGGCAACCAACAGAATGGGAGAAGATATTTGCAAACGACATATGAGATAAAGGATTAGTATTCAAAATCTATAAAGAACATACCAAACTCGAGAACATACCAAAAAACAAGTAATCCAGTGAAGAAATGGGCAAAGACACGAGCAAACACTCCTCTAAGGAAGACATCCAGATGGCCAACCAACACATGAAAAAATGCTCAAAATCACTCATCAGGAAAATACAAATTAAAACCACAATGAAACACCCCCTCACCCCTGTGAGAATGGCTAACATTAACAACACAGGCAACAACAGATGTTGGCGAGGAAATGGAGAAAGAGGAACTCTTGCACTGCTGGTGCACTGGCTTGCACTGCTGGTGAAGCCACTCTGGAAAACAGTATGTAGTTTCCTCAAAAAATGAAAAAGAAGACTGTTCAACAACCCAGCAGGTGCACTAGTAGGTATTTATGCAAGGGATACAGATATGCTACTTCGAAGGGACACGTGAACCCCAAAGTTTATAGCAGTACTATCAACAATAGCTGAAGTAAGGAAAAAGCCCAAATGTCCATCGATGGAGGAATGGATAAAGACGTGGTATATATACATACATACATACATACATACATACATAGTATGTTTATGTGTGTGTGTGCGTGTGTGTGTATACACCTACATACATACACACACCATGGAATATTACTTAGCCATCAAAAAAAATAAAATCTTGCCATTTGAAACTACATGGATGGAGAGCCTCCTGGGACCTAACACTAACCGTAAACATAACCCTAAACATAACCCTCAACCTACCCTATCTAGCACATGAAAAGTAAACCAGATGAACAGCCGCACATGTGCCCTCACTTCAGCCCTCCATGGAATTGACAACATTGGTGTCGCTTCGGCCTTAGCAATTCCCTGTACAGAACTCTTACCCTAGCTAAGTGTCTATCCCCATGGGGACCCAGTTCAAAAGTCTGACAACAGCACGCACACAGGTTCGAGAATCGGTGCAACAATACTCGGCATGGAACATGGAACATCACCATATCTTTTGCAAAGTGTGATTGCAGCTGCACGACAGGATTCCAGAGGCCTATTCCAAGGGTGGCCCAAACATCTCTCTGGCCTTGGATCCTATGAAGTGATACTGACCGGCACACTCCTTTATGTACTCTATTCATCCCTTCGGAGAGACAACTGCACAGTTGTGGGTTCAGTTCCTGGAGCCTCCTGAGACCTAAAACTAACCCTAACCATAACCGTAAACATAACCTTCAACTTACACCTAACCCTATCTGTAATTGAACCCTATACTTGACCCCCACCTTTTCTAGGGCCCTCAACACAGCCCTCGATGGAGATCATGAGACTGGAGTCGCTTCAGCCCTGTCGACTTCCTTAAACTGAACCCTAACCCTACCTAAAGCTTTCTCCCCATGGGGACCCAATTCTAAAATCTGACACCACCACCCACAAAGGTTCGAGAATCGGTGCAAAAATACTCAGCATGGAACGTGGAACATAACCATGTCATTTCAAAAGAACAGCTGCAGTTGCACAAGAGGATTCCTGAGGCCTAACCAAAGGGTGGCCCATACATTTTCCTGGCTGTGAAACCCAAAGACTAATCCTAACAGGCACCCTCCCTTGTATCCTACACTCAGCCCTTCGGGGAGACAATTGTTCTGTTGTGCGTTCAGTGCCTGGAGCTTGCTGGGTTAGGACCTAACCCTAACCCTAATCGTAAACTTCAACCTACACCTAACCCTATCTCTAACCCAAACACTACACTTGACCCGCACACTCGCATGGGCACTCAATTGAGCCCTGCAGCGAGATTACGAGACTGGAGTCTCTTCGGCCATAGCCACACTGCTGGAATGAACTCTAACCCTAGCTATGGCTCTGTATGCGTTGGGACCTAATTCCAATGTCTGACAACAGCTCTCACACTGGTTTAAGAATTGGTCCAGAAATAGTTGGCATGGAACTTGGAACATCACCATGTCACTTCCAAGGCACGACTGCAGCTGCAGGGGAGGAATCCTGAGGCCTACCCAAAGGGTGGCCCATACATTTGTTTGGTCTTGGAACCCAACTACGAAGACTGATGCGCACCCTCCCTTGTGTACTACACTCAGCCCTTCAGGTTGACACCTGCTCTGTTTGGGGTCAGTGTCTGGAGTCTCATGGGACCTAAACCTAAACCTAACAGTAACCCTAACCATAAATATCACCCTACACTGAACCCTATCTATCTCATTAAGTCTACACCAGACCCACAGCTGCGCATGTGCCCTGACTTCAGAGCTCCATGGAATTCACAACACTGGAGTTGCTTTGGCCCTGGTGACATTCCTGGACCAAACCCTGAACCTATCTAAGTGTCTCTCCCATGGGGAAACAAGTCCAAAATCTGACAATAGCACACACAAGGGTTCGAAACAGGTGTAGAAATACTTGGCATGGAATATATATCATCACCATGTTATTTCCAAACCATAACCCTAACTGTACCCCTAACAATTACCCGCACCCTACACCTACCCCTATATCTAACCCTACCCTACATTGAACCACACCCTCGCATGTGCCCTCAATTCAGCCCTCGAGGGAGATCACAAAACCGGAGTTGCTTCGGGCCTGGCGACTTCCCTGGACCAAACCCTAACACTAGCTAAGGCTCGGGGACCCAATTCCAAAGTCTGACAACAGTACGCATGCGGGCTCGAGAATCAGTGAAGAAATACTTGGCATGGAACGTGGAACATCACCATGTCATTTCCAAAGCGCGACTGCAGCTGCACGAGAGGCTTCCTGAGTCCTACACGAAGGGTGACACATACATTTCTCTGGCCTTGGAAGTCAAAGGCTAATCCTAACCGACACCCTCTCTTGGGTACTCCACTCAGCCCCTCGGGTTAACACCAGCTCTGCTGTGGGATCAGTGTCTGGAGTCTTCTGGGACCTAAACCTAACCCTAATCCTAAACATAATTCTTACCCTACACCTAACCCTATCAACCTTGATAAGCTACACCAGACCCATAGCCACGCACAACCCTCACTTCAGCCCCCCATGGAATTCACAACACTGCTATGGCTTCTGCCATGGTGACTCCCCTGGACCGAAACCTAACCCTAACTGAGGCTCTGTCCCCATGGGGACCCAATTGCAAAGTCTGACAAGAGCACGCACATGGGTTCGAGTAACGGTACAGAAATACTCGATGTGGAACGTGGAACATCACTATGTCATTTTCAAAGAGGAACTGCAGCTGAACGAGAGGATTCTGAGGCCTATATAAGCTTGCCCAATATTTGTTTGGCAACGGAAACCAAACACTAGTCCTGACTGGCACCTTCCTTTGTGTACTCCACTCAGCCCATCGGGGAGACAACTGCTCTGTGGTGGGGTCAGTGCCTAGAGACTCCTGGGACCTAACCCCAGCCCTAACGTAACCCTAAACATAACCCTCACCCTACACCTAACCCTAACATTAACCCAAATCCTACACTTGACCCGAACTGTCGCATGGGCCCTCAATTCAGTCCTCGAGGGAGATCACGAAACTGGAGTCGATTCGCTCCTGCTGACTTCCCTGGACCTAACACAAACCCTAGGTAAGGCTCTCTCCCCGTCGGGACCCAATTCCAAGTCTGACAACAGCATGCACACGGCTTCGAGAATCTGTACTGAAATACTCGACATGGAATGTGGAACATCACTATCTCATTTCAAAAGCGTGACTGCAGCTGCACGAGATGAATCCTGAGACCTACCCGAAGGGTGACCCTTACATTTGTCTGGCCTTGGAACCCAAAGACTAGTCCTGATTGACACCCTCCCTTGGGGACACCACTCACCCCTTTGTGGAGATAACACCAGTGTTGTGGGTTCAGTGCCTAGAGCCTCCTGAGACCTGACCCTAACCCTAATCATAACCCTAACCATAACCTTCACCCTACCCCTAACCCTATCTAGTACACTAACTCTAAACCAGATTCACAGCCACGCATGTGCCCTCAATTCAGCGTTCCATGGAATTCAAAACACTGGTGTCGCTTCGGACTTGGCGACTTCCCTATACTGAACCCTGACCCTAGCTAATTGTCTATCCCCAGGGGGACTCATTTACAAAGTCTGACATCAGCACATACATGAGATCAAGAATCGGTGCATAAATACTAGGCATGAAATGTGGAACATCACCATGTCATATGCAAAGCACGACAGCAGCTGCACGAGAAGAATCCTGAGGCCTACCCAAAGGGTGGGCCATATGTTTGTCTGGCTTTGGTACCCAAAGATTAATGCGAACGAAAACCCTCCCTTCTGTACTGCACTCAGGCCTCCAGGAAGACAACTGCTTTGCTGTAGAGTCACTGCCTTCACTCACCTGGACCTTAACACTAACGGTGAACCGAAACATAACCCTCACCCTAAGCCTAACCGTATCTAGCACACTAACTCTATAGCAGACTCACAGCTACACATCAGCCCTCCAATGAATTCACAACAGTGGTGTTGTTTCAGCCTGGCGACAACCCTGGACGGAACCATACTCTAGCTAAGGCTCTTACCCATGGGCACCCAAAACCAAAGTCTGACAACACCACACACCTGGGGTCCAGAAGCAGTGAAGGATCATTCCAGATAGAACCTGGAATTCAGCATGTCGTTTTTCAGGCCGGGCTGCAGCTTTCTGAAATGATTGCTGAGGCCTACACAATCAATGGCCCATACAGTTGTCTGGAAATGGAACGGAAATACTAAAAATGATCAGCATCCTCCCATGTGCCCTCAACTCAGCCCTTCGGGGAGACAACTGCACTGCTGTGGACTCAGAGCCAGTAGCTTCCTGGGACCTAACCCTACCCCTAACCAGAACCCTCAACTGAAACCTAATGCTACACTTGACCCGCACCGTCACATGGGCCCTCACTTCAGCCCTCGAGGGAGATCAAGAGACTTGAGTCACTTTGCATCTGGGGATATCCCTGGACCAAACCCTAACCCTAGCTAGGGCTCTCTCCCCATTGGGACCCACCAAAGTCTCGCAACACCACGTGCTTGGGGTCCAGAAGCGATGTAGGATCATTCAGCATAGAAACTGGAACATCACGGGGCGCCTGGGTGGCGCAGTCAGTTAAGCGTCCGACTTCAGCCAGGTCACGATCTCGCGGTCCGTGAGTTCGAGCCCCGCGTCAGGCTCTGGGCTGACAGCTCAGAGCATGGAGCCTGTTTCCGATTCTGTGTCTCCCTCTCTCTCTGCCCCTCCCCCGTTCATGCTCTGTCTCTCTCTGTCCCAAAAATAAATAAAAACGTTGAAAAAAAATTAAAAAAAAAAAAAAAAAGAAACTGGAACATCACCAAGTCATTTCCAGGGCCTGAGTACAGGTGCACAAGAGAATTCCTGGTCCTAACTGACGAGTGATCCATAGAATTGTATGGCCTGGGACCCAAAGACTAATCCTGAGTGGCACCCTCCCTTGTGCCCTCAACTCAGCCTTGCAGGGGGACATCTGCACTGCTGTGGGTTCAGCACAGGGAGAATCCTGGGACCGAACCCTAACCCTAACCAGAACCCTCAAGAGAAACCTAACGGTATCTCGAACCCAAACCCATGACTCACACCATTGCAAGGACCCTCAATTCAGCCCTCGAGGGAGATCATGAGACTGGAGTCGCTTCGGCTCTGGTGTTGTCTCTGGACCGAACCTTATCCCTAGATAAGGCTCTCTCCCCATAAGAACCCAATACCAAAGTGACAACACCACGCGCCTATGGTCCAGAAGCGGTGCAGGATCACTCAGCAGAGAATCTGGAACATCACCATGTCACTTCCAAGGCCCGGTAGCAGCTGTTCAAGAGTATTCCTGAGAAATATCCGAACACTGTCCCACAGCGTTGTCTGGCCTTGGAATCCAAAGACTCATCCTGAGGGCACCCTCCCTGTGCCCTCAATTCAGCCCTTCGGGGAGTCAACTGCACTGCTGTGGCTTCAGCTCCTGGAGCCTGTTTGGACCTAACGCTAACCAGAACTCTCAACCAAAACCTAACCCTATCTCGAAAACTAACCCTACAGTTGAGCTGCACCGTCGCATGGGCCCTCACTTCAGCCCTCGAGGGAGATCACAAGACTGGAGTTGCTTTGGCCCTGTTGATGTCCCTAGACCGAAACCTATCACAAGCTAAGATTCTTTCCCAATGGGGACCCCATACCAAAGTCTGGCAACACCAAGTGCCTGGGGTGCAGAAATGGTGCAGGATCACTCAACAAATAATCTGGATCATCACCATGTGGTTTCCAAAACCCGACTGCAGCTATCTGAGAGGAATCCTGACGCCTACCCAACCAGGGGCCCATAGAGATATCTGGCATAAGAACCCAAAGACTAATCCTGACCAGCACCCTCACTTGAGCCCTCAACTCAGCCCGTTGGGTAGACAACCACACTGCTGTAGGTTCAGTGCCTGGAGCCTCTTGGGACCTAACCATAACCCTAACCACAACCAGAACCGCCAACCAAAACCTAACCCAGTCTCGAAACCTAACCGTACACTTGACCCGTACCATCACCCAGGCCCTCACTTCAGCCCTGAAGGAAGATCACGAGACGGGAGTTGCTTCAGCTCTGGTGACGTCCCTGGACCAAACCCTAACCCTAGCTAAGGCTCTCTTCCCATGGGACCAAATACCAAAATCTGACAACACCATGCGCCTGGGGTCCAGAAGCGATGCAGGATCACTCCACATAGAACCTGGAACATCACCATGTCGTTTCTAAGGTTGGGTTTCAGGTACTCAAAAGTATTCCTGAGGCCTAACCGACCAGTGGCCCATAGAGTTGTCTGGCCTTGGAACCCAAAGACAAGCCCTGACCGGCACCCTCCCTTGTGCCCTCAACTCAGCCCTTCAGGGAGACAAGTGCACTGCTATGTGTTTAGCGCATTGAACCTCCTGGGAACAAAATCTGACCCTACTTCTAACCCTCAACTGAAACCGAACCTAACTCGAACCCAAACCCTATAGTTGCTCCGCATCGTCATATTGGCCCTCACTTCAGACCTCGAGGGAGATGACGAGACTGGTTTCGCTTGGAGCTGGAAATGTCACTGGACAGAACCCTAACCTTAGATAAGGCTCTCTCGATATTAGACCCAATAACAACGTATGACAACACCACATGCCTGGGGAACAAAAGCGGTGCAGCATAACTCCGCATAGGACATGTAATATACTATGTTCTTTTGAAGGACCGGTTGAAGATCCAGAGAGATTTCCAGAGGCCTACCCAACTAGTGGCCCATACAGTTGTCTAGCCTTGGAACTCAAAGACTAATCCTAATCGGCACCATCCATTGTTCCTTCAAATTAGACTTTCGGGGAAACAACTGCACTGCTCTGGTTTCAGCGCCTAGTGTCTCCTGGAACGTAACCCTAAACCATGCCTAAACCTAAACAGAACCCTCAACTGAATCCTAACACTATCTCAACCCTAAACCTACAGTTGAAAAGCACCGTCGCATGGGTCCTCAATTCAGTCCTAGAGGGAGATCACGAAACTAGAGTCGCTTACATCCTGGTGATGTCCCTGTAACAAACCATAACCCTAGTTAAGGCTCTCTACCCATTCAGACCCAATAACAAAGTCTGACAACACCACGCCCTGGGGTCCAGAAGTGGTGCAGGATCACTCGGCTTAGAACCTGGAACATCACCATGTCATTTCAAAAACCTGGCTGCAGCTTCCTGAGAATATTCCTGAGGCCTACCAGACCACTCTCCCATACAGTTGTCTGGATTAGAACCAAAAGACTAATCGTGACAGGCAACCGACCTTGGAACCTCACCTGAGCACTTAGGGTAGACAATTGCAATGCTGTGGGTTCAGCCCCTGCAATATCCTAGACCCTAATCCTAACTACTAACCCTAACTCTAACCCAAACCCAAACCTTAATCCTAGCCCTAAATCCTATCCCTAACCCAAACCATGCCACTAATATACATTAACACCATCCACAACAATAATACAAACCCTAACCGAAACGCTGAACGCTAAACCCCAAATCCGAATCCAAATCCTAACTGTAACCATAAACTTAAACCTTAGACCTGAACACTAACCACTAACCCTAATCCCCAAATCATAAATACTAAACACTAACCCTAACCAAACACTGACCCTGACCATAACCCTAAAACCTAACCACTAACACGTAACCACGAAAACTTAACCCCTACCCCAAAACCTAAAACCTAAACTCTAAACAATAAAACCTAAATCCTAATCCCTATCCCCTGACCCTGACCCTGAAGCTAATGCTGATACTAACACTAACACCTAAACCCTACCCTAACCCAAAGCTACTCCCCAACCCTAGCCCCTAAACCCTAAACCTAACCTTCACCGTAATCCCAACCCTTTAAATCTAACCATCTAATCTAACCCTAACCCTAACCCCAAACCGCTAACCCTAACCCCTAACCCTAACCCCATGGACAGTCCTTCATCACCAGTCATGGGCTATGAACCACCCCCCCCCCCATCCTCCACCTCCTCTATTTGGGTAGATAAACTGAAGTGGTTAGGGATTTCTAAAGCATATTCATCTACTTCGTGAAACACTTTGTGGGAAAAATGTAGAGATGGTTGTTAGGGCTTGGCAATTCAACTGCAAAACTGCCTGAGGACTTTGTAACATATCTCAAGTTTCTCAGGACATATGTTCAATGGACTGTATCATTTCCCCGTAATGAGGTCAGCTTTAGGTTTCTCCTGTCAACAAGAAAGAGGATTTTTACACAAAGACAGATGTATCGGGCGTACTGGTGCATATTTTACAGACACAATGCTTTGAGTTCTGTGAAGGATGAGATGCACCCCTAAGTGTAGGTGACTTAGGTGTCCTGTGTGAAATGGGGCACATGCATTATATGACATAGACCTTGTGGTCACCATGTTGAAAGCACCAGTGAAGGAGTGGGGGAAACTTGAATCACACAGGAATAGAAATTTGAGAAATTAGAGGACAGTAAGCAGACTTTGAGGAAGTGCAGAGGGGAGGGTCCTGGGTTCAGTGAGATGCAGTTGCAGCCCATTCCTGACCACAGCCTGAGCAGGGAGCACGAGTTCCACACGGAGCTACTATGTGGGATCACTCTCAGTGCACAATGCAAGGTTCCTCTCCAAAATGTCATATTTGTCAAAGTGCACCCAGGTGATCATCTAAAAAGGTTGTTGTCTCCCTGCGTTGTCTGAAGGTTCTGGATATTTATGGGTGAAAAAATGCCCTGGATATATAGAAAATTTAACTTGGTCTTAAGGAAATGCTTGTCTGCATAAGTTCATATCCTTCAGTGAGACTAAAAGTGAAGACAGGATCTAGATCAGCTGAGTGCCTGCATTGGCCTTTAGCCTGGGTAAACCTACAATTCAGGGATGCCCAGATGCCACCCCTGCTGGACCCCTGACATAACCTGACTATGGCTTTGCATCTATCTCCTTAAACTTCTCTCACAATATCCCGAGGGTTTCCCTGTGTTCCTGCTATCTCAGCCAGAATACCAATTCTCAGTGGGACCTACACAGAGCCTGAGATGGGTTATCTGTGAAAGAGGGGTAATATTTGTTTCTAAGGACATAATGAAAAGAAGACATTGAATACAGAATGCATCTGCAAAATGTCTGGGAAATATCCACTCACTCTACTCACAGTTTCAATTAAGATATCGCCACACAAATGATCATCAAAAAAAGATGGTCACAGAAGTTCATTAAACTAAGGCGGTTAACGCCTCCGCCCAGGGATTGGGGATCGCCACTTTAAAGAAGACAATGGCACACTTATTGTATTAAGATTCAGGCCCTGCCAGACAAAGAAAGAAAAAGATAATTACGAGAATGTGTATATCAGAGTTCTACATCTGAGATCTGAAGACAATCATATTCCATTACATATAGACTCGCAGATGCATCCACACTAAAGTGTTCATCTGAGGCCACAGATTAAGTACTGAAGAGGGAATGCATGTAGGAAAACATAAGACCGTAGGGAAATAACCCCAAATCTCGTAAATCTCACTGCCTTATACGACAGCTATTTTGAAATTTGAAGAGGACTGTGTGAGGTGACAGAGTATGTTGATTATATATATCTTAAAAATGTGTCAGATCTGCCTGCATGCTTTCTCTGCTAACCCTGAGCTCTCCACTTTGTTTTTCTTAGTATCCCTTAATAGTACTTTCACTGTTCTGTCTCTGTTTCAGTGTTTGCTTCTAGGAAGACCTACTCTCACCCCCCATCGAATGTACACAATGTGGTTCCTATACACACAGGTAACAAACTAGCAGAAGTTGCAGTGGTGTAGGATAGTAGCAAGATCGCCTTTTTTGCAGAGGAGCCCGAGGGAGTTTTCTGGGGTGATGGTAACTTCCTATATCTAGATGCATGGGGTGCCTGTGCTCATTTATTTTAGAAATATTCACTGACTCCTGGTGCTTGGGGTCAGATAGACAGGTACCTGACCCTAGCATATGGCTGATTTGTAATGGTGGGTAAGGATCAGGGACCAGCAGTGACTGTGGGAGATGAGTGAGGAGGCCACACATGGAATCAGATCCTCCCTCGGGATACCATGTCTCCACGGACAGCAACCTTGTGCAGGAGGTCTCTGAGGATCACATATTTCTTGATCAGTTTTGTGAAATGCATAATCCTACTCCAGATTTCTCACTGAGGGATGGACAGGGCAGAGGCCAGCAGCTGGAGGACACCCTGATCATGGCTGGAGTGAAACTGTGGGCCTGGGATATTGAGTCAGAGAAAGGGAAAGGCAGAAGATAGTGGCAAGGATTTTGAGAGATAAAGGGAAGAGGAGAGAAGGCAATGTTTTCTACTGACTTTACCCACATTTCTGTGTGAACAAAAGGAGATTCTTGTCTCGCAGGGAAGGGAAGAGGGCCGGCAAAAGACAGGGTGACATTCTCAGCTCAAGTGCTCAGGATATCTGCCTTGCTCTTGAATACATATCATAGGAAGCCTGTGCATTCTGTCATAAGTGGAACTGCAGCTCATACCATTTAGTGAAAATTAAAGCGATGATGAAGACCTCATCATTAAAGTATTGCAACGAGAGTATGTGAACATACAGAGAGATACAATAGAAGCAAAAGTCCAAAGGTAAACCGACTGCAAAACTTATGGGAATATAGACTATTGGAAAAGGAGATACCCCAATGCCAGCTTTCAGACACCTGGGCAATATGTGAAAACGTGGGGGAAAAAAAAAGTAGTCCTTACTTCAAAAGCAACATTAGCATTAGACACAAAGAGATCATGATGGAAGGTTTAGGGAGAAACCATATGATTTCATGGTGCTGTACCCATGGTCCTGTACCCTCAATCTCATCAAAGTATACCCTTTAACTTGAGGTTTGTTAGATGTAATTATACCTCATTAAAGAGAGTTTCAAAACATAAAATAATAGAAGCAAATGTGGGAAAGTTACTTTCCAATCCTGAAGTGCATGTGTGATATGAGTCTGTCTTCTCATGTCTCAAAAATCCAAAATCATAAGACTTTTAAAAAATTAATAATAGCAAAATAAGAGGACCCTGAGCTCACCCTGTCCCATGTTTTCAACTGCATAACATCCACATCCAAGTCCATGAACCAAAGAGCGATCCAAAGACTGGCAGAACAAACTCCACACCGAAGTAGAGAGAAGCTGCATCAGAAAGGTTAGGAATGTCAGAAAGGTGGAGGCTGTCTGCCTGCAGAAGGGGCAGAAAAAGTGAGCCCCACACCAGGGAGGTCATACAGGAAAGACTAATCTCCATAACATTGGGCATTAGAACTTAGAGGGGCTGAATGCCTTTGTGTTCATATACAGGAGCTTTGGAGGTCCAATGACCCAGCACTGGGAGATCCAGGAGGATTAGTGATAGCCAGATCCCTGCGTGTGTAGAGAGGCAATGTAAACATGGCATGTTGCACAATGCTGAGGGAACAGGAGACAGATGTATTCATGCTGATTCCGGAGTGTGTTGGAGGACTTCTCCAACAACGAGGGAGCTCACAGGCACTATTCTTCTCCCCCAGCCTCCCAGAATAAGCATAGAAGCACCCACAAGAGGGTGAGGCTGCACAGACACTTGCTAACTAACCCATTATCAGTGTGCTAGTCCCAAGGGTTCACTAGGGGACTCACCAAACCAAGCCTGCTGGTCTCAGGCCAAACATTTTTCAAACCACAAGGGCACCGTGTCTGACAAGCTGCATGCATAGCTGCCACAACATGCTGTGCGCGTCTGCACCTCACCCAGCTGTACATATCCATGCACCCTCACCTGTCTCACTAAGCCACATGTCCCCAGGCACAGACATGCTCTGTGCATATCCTCAAGCCCCTAGCTTCTACTGCTGGTCCACAGCCCCCAGCCAACAAGGAACATAGGGAAATCTGGCATAGGACTTGTAGCCCTGTGAAATTTTGCTAACACTCCTGCCCTGTGCCCAAGTTATCCAGCAGGCCTACCACCCCACAGCTGGCCTGCCTGGGTCCCACTAAAACCAATGAGACGAAGCACAGCCCACAACAGCATGCAATCAGTGCAGACACCTGCACTAAAAGGAAAAGTAACCCAGACACAACAGCAGGCTGTGAACAGTACCCATACGATAGCCTCCTGAAGGTCCGGTCCTATAAATGGAGACGTGCACTGTTGAGTTCTCCAGGACCTCTTCTTCATAACGTTATTAGTTTCAAGAGCAGAAGGTACAGCTGACTTTCTTAACACAGAGAAACAGAGACAGAGAAAAAGACAAAATGGACACACAGAGATGTTTTTCCACAATGAAAGACCTAGTGAAAGTCACAACCAGAGATCTAAGCCAAAGAGATGTAGGTAACATACCTGATACAGATTTGAAAGCAATGATCATAAGGATACTCATTAGAGTTGTGAAATGAGTAGAAGAGTGAGACCCCTGACTAGAGATAAGAAATAGTACAGTAGACATTGAGGACACAATAAAAGAGAGACACGCTTGCTGGAACTAACAAAGGGATGGAAGAAGCAGAGGAGCAAACCAGTGACATCGAAGACTGAGTAATGGAAATGAATCACATTGAACCAAAGAGAGAGAACAGAATTCTGCAACGTGAGATGAGACTAAGGGAACTCAGTGACTGCAGCAAAGATAACAATATTGATATTGTAGGAGTCGCAGAAGAAAGAGAAAAGGGGGCAGAAAATTTATTTGTGGAAACAATAGCTGAAAAATGCCCTAATTGGGGGAGGAAACAAACGTCCACATCCGGGAGGCTAGAGAATTCACATCGAAATGAAGAAAATCAGGCCAACATGCAGACATATTGTAAGCAAACTTGCAAATTACAGTGACAATAAAGAAAAACTCTTAAATGCAGCAACACAAAGAGACCTTCACTTAGAAGGGAAGACCCATAAGGCTAGCTACCAGATTTCTGAACAGATACTTGGCAAGCGAGAAGCAAGTGACATCACATATTCAAAGTGCTGAATGGAAAAATTAGCAGCCAAGAATACTCTATCCAACAAGTCTATCATTCAGAATGGAAGTAGACACAGACTTTCCCAAACAAAAACTGAAGGTGTTTGTACCACTAAACCAGTCCTGCAAGAAATATGAAGAGGGACTCTTTGAGTGGAAAGGAGAGACCAAAAGTGACACTATAGACGTAAAAGACACAAATCAAGTAAAACATGAATATTTTTGTAAAAAATAGTTAAGGAACTCACAGATATGGATTTGAAATATAATAACATCTACCAAAAACTTAGGGAGGAGAAAATAATGGGTTCCAAGGTAAATGACCATCAGCTTAATACAAACTGCTAAATGCAGAAGAGGTTATATACATAACCCAGCAGTAACCATATATCAGAATCCAGTCACAAATATGCTAAGAATAAAGATAAATAAATTAAAATACTTCACTAAAGAAAATAAGCAAAACATGAAAGACAGACAAGAAAGGATTGGAGAAAATCATTAGAAACCACAAGAAAACAGGTAATATAATGGCAATACATACATACATACATACATACATACATAGCAATCATTTCTTTGAAGGTAAATGGAATGAACGCTCCAATCTAGAGACATAGGGTGTAAGAACACATGAAAAAAAAAAACTAGAGTAACAATACTTGTATCAGAAAAAATACACTTAAAGTACATAACAAGAGACAGAGGAGGACGTTATATAACAGTAAAGGGTACAGTCCAAAAGGAGATATAACAACTATAAATATATCCCACAATTAAGTGGGATTTATTCCCAAGCTGCAAGGGTGGTTCAGTATTTGCCAATCAATCAATGTGATACAATATAACAACAGGAGAAAGGACAAGAACCATATGATCGGGGCACCTGGGTGGCTCAATCCTTTAGCAGTCCGACATCAGCTCAGGACATGACCCCATGCCTCGTGAGTTCAAGTCCCACATCGGACTCTGTGCTGAAAGCTCAGAGCCAAGAGCCTCCATCGAACTCTGTGTCTCCCACTCTCTTTCTGCCCCTTCCCTGCTCACACTCTGTCTCTCTCAAAATTAATAAACGTTAAAAGAAAAGAACCATACGGTCATTTCAATACATGAAGAAAAAGCACTTGACAT
Organism: Prionailurus viverrinus; assembly: GCF_022837055.1. Lineage (NCBI taxonomy): Eukaryota > Metazoa > Chordata > Mammalia > Carnivora > Felidae > Prionailurus > Prionailurus viverrinus. Next base: position 26,887 of record NW_025927566.1, read on the forward strand.
ACTACAACATCCATTCATGATTATAACCCCCCAAAGTAGGTTTACAGGGAACATACATCAATGCAATAAATGTTTTCTATGAAAACCCTGCAGCTATAATCAACCTTAATGGAGAAAATCTGAGAGCTTTTCCTATAAGGTCAGGGAAAACACAAGGATGTTTACCCTTACCACTTTTAATAAACATAGCATTGGAAGTCCAAGGTACAGCCGGCAGATAAATCAAACAAAACGAAACGAAAGAAAACAACATAAAGTAAATTAAAGTAAAAGAAAAGAAAAGAAAAAAAAGAAAAGAGAAAAGAAAAGAAAAGAAAAGAAAAACTAATCCAAATCTGGAAGTAGTGAATCTTTCACACTTTGCAGATTACATGACATTATATATAGAAAACCCTAAAGAGTCCACCCAATAACTGCTAGAAGTGATAAATGAATACAGCAATGTCACCGGATACAAAATCATTGTACAGAAATCTGTTGCCTTTCTAGACAATAACGAAGCAGTAGAGAGAGAAATTAAGAAAACAGTCCCATTTACAGTTGTACACCAAATAATAAGGTATCTATGAATAAATCTATCCAAGCTGGTGAGCGACCTATACTCTGAAAATTATAAAACAGTGATGAAAGAAATACAAGATGACACAAAAAAATGGAAGGATATTCCATACTCATGGATCGGAAGTACAAATTTCATGGAAATGTCTATACTTCCCACAGCAACTGACACAACTAATGCCATCGCCATCAAAATAGCAACAACATTTTTCATAGAACTAGAACGGTCCTAAAATTTGTACAGAACCACAAAAGATCCAAATCTTCAGAGTAAACAACCTTTATGTGAAGTGATAATTATGGATGGAACTATGCCTCTGGATCTTCTGCTCCAAAACACAGTAGTCAGCCTAAGCATTTGTACAAACGTTAGACATATCCCACCCAAGGATCATTCTACAAAATACATTCTACAAACGTACCCTCAAAACTTTGCAGATTATGAAAAATAAGGAAAAATCTAAAAATCGCCATGGCCAAGTGAAGCCGAAGGAGACAGGATGACTGTCATGTGCCAGCTGGGATGAGTCTGGGACAGAAGAGGTTAAAACTGAAGCAATCTGAATACAAATACAAAGTTAGTTAATAGTACCATATCTCTTTGGGATATTGATTGTGATCATGTATCAACTTAGAGGACATCAATAGTCAGAAAACACTCTGATGTATGTGGAGACTCAATAATATCTTCCCAATTTTTCTGGTAACTAGAAACCCACCACGATTGAAAAGATGATTAGTAATCATGGTTTTATGTTTTCAACACCTAATATTATATGACTAGTTCTAGTATTAGTTACTAGTGATGGCCATGTACCTATTCTTGTTGTTCTTACTATTGTGTAATTTAAATAATAGCATTCATGGTACAGAAAACTCAATGCACGATATACACTTCATAGAAACATCCACTTTACATATTTTAAGGTAATAACATATGTAGACACCACTGTATTATGTGGTATGTAAATTAAGTGTTTTTCGGATCTGGAATGAACATGTCATTAAATGGCTTTCCATAAAGGCGGTTATCCTAGATAATGAATGATACTCAGATTTTACAGGATGTACTTCACATCATGCCTGAACAGTGTCCAAAAAAGAAAACATACGTACACACGGCCAGATGGATCATTGTGACTGGCTCACTTATTGTAAAGAATCCTTGCTTTAATATTTTCACGCATATTTTTTTTAGCAGGAATACAAGAGACTGAAATATTTTCAAATCGAAGAGATGTTCAAAGGCTGGAAGAATGATAGGGTGTTCAAGGGGTTTCAGAAGGAAAAGATGTGACCATGAAGTGGCAGTCACAGGCAAGCAGGTTTCTCTCGTCCACTTTGACAGGTTTTCATGAGGGGTTGTCCATCACAGCATGTGATATGCAAAAGGGTAAGACCCAGAAGTACCAGAAGGAAAGACACGCTTTAGGAAGAGGTGACTTGGAAAGGGTGCTTCTGTGCCTAAGTGATGGCTCAGAAACCTGGCTGGGTGTCCCTCGGTCAAGATTTCAGGAGGCCAGCAGTAACCTAGACTCACAAAGATCTTAGTAACATACATCAATATAATTTAGAGTCACAAAAATCTTAGAGCCACAGAGTTGATCTCCATCTATGATTAGGAGATGGTCACAGATTTACAGGATATGATCATTGGGCCAGCAGTAGATGGCTAAAATATTACTTAGGGTTATGTTTTTAATAAAAAAATTGATGTGAAAAAATATGGGTTTGGAACGTAAAGAAAACTCACAGGACCATCATGGAGTTCCTTACGTTAAGGCCTCATGTCACTAACCCTAAATTCATTCCTGTAGGAATGTAACCTTTACCCAGTCAGCAATGAAATTCCTAGTCATTGCTGGAAATTTAACTGATAGACCCCTGCCATTCCCTCAAGGAGGAAATCTCGCCTAAATAAGGTATTCCATGCCACTAAATTTGTTTTAAGTTTATTTATTTTGAGAGAGAGAGAGAGAGAAAGAGAGCACATGCAAGGGAGGGGCAGGAATAGAGGGAGAGAGAGAAGCCTATGACCACGAGGTCATGATCTGAGCCAAGATCAAGACTCGGACACTTAACCAAGCGATCCAGACCCCGAGAATGTGGAGTTTCAAAGGTTAGCAGGCTTGGCTGGGATACAGCCCTGAGGGCACTGGTCTAATCCTTGAGAGAAGGCAGCAAACTACTTACAGGCAGATGGCATGGAAACAGTGACCTGTACACCACCTGGTGCAAACAGTGGGGCAATTATACACTCATCATGGAGAGTATCCCTGAGAGGCAGTGTTCAGAACAAGGGGACAAAGGAGGTAGGACAGAGGAGGTGTGCGGGACCATTTTCCTCCTCTTCCCCACAGCATAAACACAGAGCCATCTGCTGGAAACAATGTCATCCCCACACTGGCTGCCTAAGATGCTTACACCAACCCCACATTCCTGTGCTCTGGTGAGACTGGCCTTCTAGGTCAATCAGGCTTGCCTAAGTCCCAATGGAGTGTCCCCTTCCCCAGGAGACCAGCGGAAGCTCATGACCACACCACCTCTCTTGACCAGACAGTTCTGCAGAGCTTCACTTCGAGTGGCAGTCATTTCAAGTCTCATTTAAGAAGCAGATCGGAGCTGACCTAGATAAAACTCAGCACATTCTGGCCAAGGACCATACATTGTCCATACAACTGGCCTGAAGGAAAGTGCAGCCAGAACACAAAACAGTGTACGCGACACACACCACAGACACTCCCTGATGTGTCAGGCCCTGGACACTAGATGACCTCCATTTCATAAAGCCATTCATCTCACAGGCAGCTAACATAATGAACTTTTGTAACACAGAGAAGGTAAAAACTCAGCCAAAATGCCAAGACAAGAGGAATGCATCCCAAATGAAAGAACAAGATAAGGTCATGGCCAGAGACATGGAAGGAACACTTCCAAACTCATTCTATGAGGCCAGCTTGGCCTTGAGTCCAAACTGGACAAAGATCCCACCAAAAAGGAAACTACAGACCAATTTCCCTGATGAACCTGGATGCAAAAATTCTCAACAAAAAGTAGCGAACCGGATCCAAGAATACATACAAATAATTATTCACCACAATGAATTGAATTTATTCCTGGGATGCACCACCAATTCAATATCTGCAGATCAACTGATGTGATACATCACATTGAGAAAAGAAAGGATAACAACCATATGATCCTCTCAATAGATGCAGAAAGAGCATTTGACACAATGCAGCATCCTTTCTTGATGAAAAAAAAAGCACGCATGAAAGGAAGGATAGAAAGATCTTGTCTGAATATCAGTATGTCCAGATATGAAAGTCTCACAACTAATATCATCTTCAATGAGAAAAACTGAGAGCTTTCCCCCTAAGGTCAGGAACACGACTGGGATGTCCACTCTCACCACTGTTATTCCACAAACTGTTGGAAGTTCTAACCTCAGCAAGCAGACAACAAAAGGAAATACAAGGCATCCAAATTGGCAAGGAGGGTCAAACTTTCCCTCTTCGCAGACGTGATACTTTCCAAGGAAATCCCAAAGACTCCATGGAAAAACCGTTAGGACTGATACTGGAAATCAGGAAAGTCTCAGGATATAAAATCAATATACAGAAGTTGATTGCATTTCTATACTCCAATAATGAGTCAGCAGAGAGAAATCAAGGATTGATGTACTTTACAACTGCACTGAAAACCATCAAACACCCAGGGGTAAACATAACCAAAGAGGTAAAAGATCAGTACACTTAAAACAATAGAGGAGCGACTGGGTGGCTCAGTCGGTTAGTGCCAACTTCGGTTCAGGACATGATCCCGCATTTGTGGGTCTGAGTCCCGTGATGGGCACTGTGCTGATAGCTCGGAGCCTGGAGCCTGCTTCAGAGTCTGTGCCTCCCTCTCTTTCTCTTTCTGCCCCTCCCCTGCTCATGTGCTCTCTCTTTCTCTCTCTCAAAAATGAACAAAGATTAAAAAAATAAAGGAACAAACCATACAACATCTATGAAAGAAATGGAAGAAACACAAAGAAACGGAAAAACATTCCATGCTCATGGATGAGAAGAATAAATATTATTAAAATGTCAATACTACCCAAAGCAATTGACACATTCAATGCAATCCCTATCAAAACAACACCAGCATTCCTCACAGAACTAGAACAAACAACCCTAAAATTTGTAGGGAGCCAGAAAAGACCCCAAATCGCCAAAGCCATGTTGAAAAAGAAAACAAAGCTGGAGACATTAAAATCTGGACTTTATGGTGTATTAGAAAACCGCAATCATCAAGACAGTATGGTACGGGCACAAAAACGGACACAGACATCAATGGAACAGAATGGGGAACCCATAAATGGACCCTCAAACATATGGCTGAGTAATCTTTGATAACACTGGAAAGAATATCCAATGGAAAAACAAAAGTCTCTTCAGCAAATGGTACCGGGAAAACTGGACAGTGAGAAGATTGGACCTGGACTATGTTCTTAAACCACACACACAGACACACACACAGACACAGACACACACACACACACACACACACACACACACACACACACACACCTCAAAATGGATGAAAGATATAAATGTAAGAAAGGGACCATCAAAATCCTAGCGGAGAAAACAGATAATCTACCTCCTTGATCCTGGCCACAACAACTTCTTGCTTGTCATGTCTCCAAAGCAAGGGCAATAAAAACCAAAATGAACTATTAGGACCTCAAGATAAAAAGCTTCTGAACAGCAGAGGACAGAATCAGCAAAACTGAAAGGCCACTGAATGAAATGGGAGAAGATATTTGCAGGTGACATATCAGATAAAGGGTTAGTATCCAAAATCTATAAACAATTATCACACTCAACACCCAAAAACCAAATAATCCGGTGAAGAAATGGGCAAAAGACATGAACAGACACTTTAAGAAAGATGACATCCAGATTGGTCACACATGAAAAGATGCTCAATCTCACTTGTCATCACTGAAATACAAATCAAAACCACAATGAGATATCCCCACACACCTATCAGAATGGCTAAAATTAACATCTCCGAAAAAGACAGATGTTGGCAAGGATGCAGAGAAATAAACGCTTTTGAAGTGCTGGTGGGAATGCAAAGTGATGTAGACACTCTGGAAATAGTATGGAGATTTGTCAGAAAAACTAAAAATAGAACTACACTAGGACCCAGCAATTGCACTACTACGTATTTATCCAAAGGATACACTAACGCTGAGTCCAAGTGGAACATGCACTGCAATGTTTATA
>NW_025927567.1:0-5000 GCF_022837055.1 Prionailurus viverrinus
CGGCAGGCCGGCAGGCCGGCAGGCAGGGAGGCCGGCCGGGAGGGAGGCAGGCAGGCAGGCAGGCCGGGAAGGAGGCCGGCAGGCAGGCCGGCAGGGAGGCAGGCAGGCTGGCAGGCAGGCCGGCAGGGAGGCAGGCAGGCTGGCCGGCCGGCAGGGAGGCAGGCAGGCAGGCCGGCCGGCAGGCAGGCAGGCCGGGAGGGAGGCAGGCAGGCCGGCTGGCCGGGAGGGAGGCAGGCCGGCCGGGAGGGAGGCCGGGAGGAAGGGAGGGAGGGAGGCAGGCAGGCCGGCCGGCCGGCAGGCAGGCAGGCCGGGAAGGAGGCAGGCAGGCAGGCCGGCAGGCAGGCAGGCCGGCCGGCCGGGAGGGAGGCAGGCCAGCCGGCAGGGAGGCAAAGAAAGAAAACGTGGCATCAGCGTACCTGGTGGGCACAGGTGGTGGATCGTGCAACTGTATCTCGTGGGTTGCGAGTTCGAGTCCCACGCTGGATGTAGCGCTTACTTACAATAAAATCTTTGAAAACCCATCCATAAATACAGGAATAAACAAAACATGGCATCAAAGGGGAGTAAGTGATTGATCGATAGGGGGTGGGGATGAAACGGGAATATGTGTGTAACCCGCAACATATTCTTGATCGACGCTGCTTTCACTATTTTGCCCCGATGACTTTTTCCACAAGCGGCGGTCCCACCTGAGCGGGCTCCCTTCATCTTAAGATGTTATGCAGCGAGAGGAAAGGCGTGAGAGGCAAAAGTTAGGCAGATCCATACAAATATAGAGACAATCATCGTTTCGGAGACCAGTAGCCACAAAGCTCTGCCTCCGTTTAGGACCCAATGTCGTACTTAACCTCTTTAAAAACAAATAAATACCTAAAAACCAGGTAGGGTCGTTGGCTCGGATAAGGGAGGAAGCTGAAATGCAATCATGGAGAACCACATAGGGGGTTAAGAAGTTGCAAGCCAGAGCGATTTCACCACCCGTAGCCTTTGAAATGATGATTTGGTGTCTTCGGCTCTAAGAAGGTTTCCCACCGCTCGTCATGAAGTATCGGAACACCACAAGCGGATTCCCGTGCTACGAAAACCTCTCTGCCCACATAATCTGTAACAGCCGCATTCTCTCGTATCGTGTGAGTGTAGCGTCATTAGTTGCACCACTCTGCCGTCGTTTGACCTTCCAGCGGATCGCAATTTTCGTTTCTTTTGGTGTGCGTGTGGGTATGCGTATCAGGCTATCGAAAACGATCTAGCCACGTTCGGTCCTCTTTTTCTCATTTCTCATAGATGAGTGATGGCGTCAAAGGATACACCTCAGGAAACCCCAGATGAAGAGAGGCAAAGGGAAGGGGATTCAGAGTGCTTCTGTGTCCCGTGCCGCCCCCCCCAACACAGCAGTCTCCCCTCCCCCCCCCCCCCCGCCGTTCCAGGTGTTGGAACAACCCGGAAGTGCCTGAATTAGGGGAGTTCTTTGACGGGGGGGGGGGGGGGGGGTTGGGGAGCACCAGTGTTTGGAAACATTGCAGGGCTTGCAAGGCTGTTGAGAAACCTCGAGTCAGTGTCGAAGGTACTTGGGGGGGGGGGGGAGGAAGAGGGGGGCGTGGGGTTTCTTTCTCTTTGAGGTGATGGAAATAGTTTGGAATGAACAGTGATGGTCCCATAGCTTTGTGAGTAGTAGACTAAGAGCCCGCTGAAGTGTACACACACATATACATTTATTTACTTATTACGTATGCATTCGTTCCAGTTGAGTGAGTGAGTGGGAGAGAGGGGGGTAGGGAGGGAGAGAATGGATCACCAAGCAGGCTCCAAGGTGTCACCACAGAGCCAGATGTGGGGGCTGAAATTCAAGAACCCCGAGATCATGACCTGAGGCAAGACTCGGGCACCTTACCGAGTGAGGCACCCAGGTGCCCTGAACTGTTCGCTTTTACAAGGATGGGAATATTTGGCATGCGAGTTGTGTTTCCAGTGTTAATAGGTGAGGCAACACATAGAATAGTAAATGCAGGCAGGCAGGCAGGCAGGCAGGCAGGCAGGCAGGCAGGCAGGCAGTCGATGTTTTCTTTTTCTTTCCCTTCTGGGCTTCAGAGGGGGATGGCGAGTGTGAGGGAGGGAGTTCATGACACTGGGCGTAGGTGTTCTTGTGAGCTGAGCGGCTTGGGAAGTTCCCCCGAACTACATGACCCCACAGGAGAACAGGAATTCCTTCTGGACAGCAAGAGAGTGGGCGACTAGCACCGCCTGAGTGTGGCAGAGCCTCAACTCTAAGTCGGGGTGGGGGAGCACTTCTGCCTTCCCATCTGGGTTCCAGGAAGGAGGGAAGCTGTCCTTCCGGTCCTGACCCTCCCTGTCTGTCCGGGGGCCCCTCAGCCGCAGAGGTGGTGTTTTGAGTTGTCCCTCTGTGGTCATCTTTTACACCAAATACTTCTGTTGAAGGTGCTTGGAGAATAACACAGGTTGAGATTTCCAAAATGATCTTGAGATCCTATTCTCTGCCCCTCCGCCCCTCCGCCCCTCCGCCCCTCCGCCCCTCCCGTGCGTGCGTGAAAACACCCCCCTCCCGCCCGCCCCCGCACACCCCCCCCTTCCCATTCCTTCTAACTACAACTGTTCCTATTTCCATCCATGTACTCCCAGACAGCTTCCTCAAGCCCCACCGCCCACCCCGTCGACCTCTTTGGGTAGTATAAAAGCGACCAACAGGCAGGGGGCGTCCGGGCACCACGGTGGTGGAGTGAGGGAGTCCGTGTGTGACGACTACGGGCCGATCGCAGCAGAGCGGCCGGGACGCAGCACCTGCCTCGCCGGCGCACGGCCTCGTCCCCAGGCACCTGGGTCAGTAGCGTTTCCCGGCTGGGGTGGGGGGAGGGGGACACGGAACGGAGGGCGCACCAAGAGGGCTCTGTGGATCGAACGGACGCCTAACCGAGACCCTCCTTCCTGCCACCAGATACCGTCTGTGGATGGTCGTCGTCTCGCCGTCACGCAGCCCCCACCAGTGCTACAACGAAAGAAACGGGTGTCCAGGATAGTAACGCAAACGAAGGCGGGGCCGATCCGATCGGGGGAAGCGGCGACAGGAGTGGAGGTGGGAGGAAAAAAAAAAAAAAAATCACGGGAAGAAAGGACAGGCGTGGGCCAGGGCGGTGGCGCCGGGGGGCAGCGGGTCAACGCTCGTCATCGAACCCGGGGACTCGGGTGGCCGACCTCACCGGGCCCAGAGTCGCTAGCGATCCACGGGTTTCCTAAACTTTGGGGTAGACGGCCGCGGCGGAGTCCAGCGTGCCGGTCAACCTCGGGGACCAGGTCAACGGACCCCCAGCTCCGCAGATCCCAGGTCACGGGGCTCGGCCGTGCTGGTAGAACTCGGGTCTCCTCGAGTCCCGGGCACTCAGGCAACCGGGGTTCGGGTCGACCCCGGGGCTAAGGGGTCGGGACTCGGGGCTCAGGTGACCGTGTCCCTGGCCCCCAGCGTGCCGGTCCGCGGTGTGCCGGTCGACCTCGGGTCTCAGATCCGCAGATCCCAGCGTCCCCGGCTCCCAGCGTGCCGGCCGACCTCAAGTCCCAGGTCACCGGGTCCCCCGGCTCCCGGCATGCCAGTCGACCTCCAGCGCCAAGCCCCAGGTCACCAGTCCGCGGGGCCCCGGTCCCCGGTGTGCCGGTCGACCTCGAGCGTCAAGCGCCGAGCCTCGGGGTCCTCAGCCCCCCAGCGTGCCGGTCGGCCTCGAGTCCCGGGTCGCCATGTCCCCGGTCCCCCGTTCCGCTGGTCGACCTCGAGTCCCACGTCGTCGAGTTTCCCCAGTCCGTGGATCCCCGGCCCCCGGCTCCCGGCGTGCTGGTCGACCTCGAGCGCCGAGTCACCGGGTCCGCGGCTCCCCGGCGTGCTGGTCGACCTCGAGCGCCAAGCGCCGCGTCTCGGGGGGAGGGGGGGGCGGCCCCGGCCCCGGCCCCGGCCCCGGCGTGCTGGTCGGCCGCGGGTCCGCGGTCCCCGGCGTGCTGGTCTACATCAAACGCCAAGCGCCGCGTCTCAGGGTCCTCGGCGTGCTGGTCGACCTCAAATCCCAAGTCGCCGAGTCGCTGAGTCGCCGGGTCTCCCAGTCCGCGGTGCGCTGGTCGACCTCGAGTCCGCGGGTCCCCGGCGTGCTGGTCGACCTCGAGCGCCAAGCGCCGCGTCTCGGGGGGAGGGGGGGGGCGGCCCCGGCCCCGGCGTGCTGGTCGGCCGCGGGTCCGCGGTCCCCGGCGTGCTGGTCTACATCAAACGCCAAGCGCCGCGTCTCAGGGTCCTCGGCGTGCTGGTCGACCTCAAATCCCGAGTCGCCGAGTCTCCCAGTCCGCGGTGCGCTGGTCGACCTCGAGTCCGCGGGTCCCCGGCGTGCTGGTCGACCTCGAGTGCCAAGCGCCGCGTCTGGGGGGGGGGGGGGGTCCCTGGCCCCTGGCCCCGGCGTGCTGGTCGCCCGCGGTCCCCGGCCCCCGGCCCCCGGCCCCCGGCCCCCGGCGTGCTGGTCGGCCTCGCGTCTCGGGTCGCCCTGTCTCCCGGTCCGCGGTCCGCGGGTCGACCTCGAACGCCAAGCGCCGCGTCTCAGGTCGCCCGGTCCCCGGTGTGCCGGTCGACCTCGAGCGTCAAGCGCCGAGCCTCGGGGTCCTCAGCCCCCCAGCGTGCCGGTCGGCCTCGAGTCCCGGGTCGCCATGTCCCCGGTACCCCGGTCCGCGGTGTGCCGGTCGACCTCAGGTCCTCGGCGCGCTGGTCGACCTCGAGTCCCACGTCGTCGAGTTTCCCGGTCCGTGGGTCCCCGGCCCCCGGCTCCCGGCGTGCTGGTCGACCTCGAGCGCCAAGCGCCGCGTCTCAGGTCGCCCGGTCCGCGGCGTGCCGGTCGACCTCGAGTCCCGCGTCGCCACCTCCCCCGGGCCCCATGCTCGGGCGTGCTGGTCGACCTCAAAACGCCTGGACTTAGGCGCGAGTGGGCGCCCGCGCCAGCGTGAGGGGCTGCTGGTCGACCCAG
>NW_025927567.1:17500-32593 GCF_022837055.1 Prionailurus viverrinus
CGCCAGCCGGCCTCAGCACCCTTAGCGAGCCTCCCCACGAGCCAGGCCCCGCCCCACAACACACGGCCCTAGGGTCCGGACCCACGGGACCCCCGCCGCGGGAGCCCGTCTCCAACCTCCATCCGATCGGTCCATCCCGGAGCCACACCCCAGGGAAGCGCCTCCCGAAGCCAGGCGGCCCCGACCCGCGCCCGCGCGCCACCCGCCAGCGGCGAGCCCGGAACGGGGGCGGGCGGGAGACAGCCGCCGCCCGCGCGGCGCAGGGGGGGCGGGGCGCGCAGGGACGCCCCAAGCCCCTCGGGACACACACCGCCACGGGAGAAGCGGGGGGACACCGCGCGCGTGCGCGCGCGCTCGCACACCACACGCCCGAGGCGCACGGGCCCCGGCGCCGGACACCGGCCAGGCCTGGCGTGACCCTCCCCCGACTCAGAGGGGGGAGGCGCAGGCCGCGGTAGGCGAAGAGCGGCGCTCGGCCCCACCGCGGGGCCGACAGACCTCCTCTCGCGCGGGAGAGAAGGCTCCGCCTAACACGCACAAGGGCATGCAGTCACCCCCAACACGGGTGGCCACTACGCGCACAGGAGGGGCAGCGACTGGGGGGTTTCGGTACCCCAAGGCACCCTCTCGGATCGCTAGAGAAGGCTTTCTCACCAAGGGCGCGTCGCCCCCCACCCAAATTCGTCCCCCCATCGGGACCCGCCAAACAAAAGGCGTTTCTTCCCGGGGCCGCCAGGACCCGGGGCGGGGGAGAAAGGTCCACGGCAACGGATTGACACAGGGCATTCCAGAGCATTCGCGGTCAGGGCCCACAACGAGGGCCGCCTGCCTTCCCCACGCGCGCGGTTGCTCGTGTCACCGCCCGGAAGGAGCGCCGCGCCTCCAGGTGAGGCCCGAGAAAAACCGAGGCGAAACACCAGCAGCAACGCGCTGGGCAAGAAACCGACAAGTCCTCGCTCAGAGGGGGTTTTGGCCAAGCGCCACGGCGCCGGCTCGGCCCGCCACGATCACTCAAACTCGCCCCACCAAGTCAGTCCCCCACACCCTCCGGGCAACAGCGGCCGTTGCAGGGCGGGGACGACAAGGCGCCCGCTCCCCACAGCAGGGGGAACGGGTGTGCCTCCCTTCACCGATTCTGCCACCCGCCCACCTCGGGCATCTCCGCCAACGGCGGCGACCCAAAGGGGGTCCGCTGGGAACAGGGAACGGCGCCACCACTCGGCTTCAGGCACCTGAGACGACCTGGAGCGCTCCAGGGGCACCACGGAGGGCCAGGCGCCACGCGCTCAGCACGCCCAGGCGGTGAGCAGCGTGGCATCGGGTGCGGCCCCCCCCACCACGGGGAGGAGGCCACCCACCACACACAGCCAGGAGAGGCCAGCGAGAGTGTCCGCTGCGTCAGCTGACCCCAGTCCCGCAAGCCACGGGAGGCCGGGGTCGGGCCGGAGTCCGCACCCCTCTGCACCCCCCTGCACCGCCCACAGGCGGGAAGGAGGAGCATGGGGCCCGCAGGCAGAACGAGAAGAGCGGCCCCACCCGCCAGGAGTGTCCGTCCCTCGTCTGACACGGCTTAGGCCCGGCCCGGGAGAGCGCGAGATCACCACATCGATCGGTTACCGCCAACACAAGGCAGTCCTGGGGTGAGGGGGGGCTGGGGAAACGCCCAGCGAGGACAGCGACCAGAGGAGGGCCTGCTTCAGCCTCGCCAGCACCCCTCCCCCACCTCTCCCAGGGAACAGGCAGCCGGACAACCCACAAGGGAAAAGGGGAACGCCTGACACGCGGCACGGAGCCTTGCAAGGGTGGGTTTGTCACGACCGCGGCCGGGTGCCCGCAGCGGGGGGCGCACAGGGTAGAAGACCCACGCCGCCTCCCCACGCTGCCCTCGGGTGCCAGAGACCGGAGGTGGCACCACAGCCTGGACCACACCTGGATGCACAAGAGCCGGCACGCAGGCCCAAGGCAGACGGCTCGAGCAAGCAGGCAGGCAAGGGCGGAGTCGGGTCCGGCTCAGCGTCACCACCAAGCCCGGAGCCACGCCAGCGACGACGAGGCCCAAGTCTCTCTTACAGGATGACAACCGCCACATCAGAACGTGTCAGCACCTACCTGGCAGCAAAAAGCACTCCTTTGAGGAGACAAAAATAACCGCGTTGGCAGGCGGGGCCGAGCCACAGGTCACTGGGACCTTCTGGGACCCTGGCCCGGCCACGGGCCCCAAGCATCTTCCCATCGCCGCCAAGCAACCCCCCCCCCCCCGGAAGTCCCCGGGGGCCATCTGGTCGACCCCAGGACCGACCGACCGACCGACCGACCGACCAGGGAATCGCGGGATTGGGAGGGGAGGGGCTGGCCGGGTAGGCCCTGCCCCGTTACACGTTCGCCCGTGCACGGGTCGTCTCCTGGTCGGGACTTAGAAAAATAAAACACTCCGCGCTGTCGCCTGCGGAAGCCTCCCCGGCCCTCGCAAGACCGGCCCCGTGCCAGTCCCCGACCCCCGGCTGGGACTGTTTTGGGGGGGGTTGAATTCCGCGGAGGCGCCCCCGACGGCGGGACCTCAACGGGGATCGCGGGCGCGCCGGCGTTGGCGCCCTATACGGGCCTCCCCTCGCGGCCCGGCCCGGTCCCCAACTCCGCAGCGGGCCTCGGAAAATCTGGGGAGAAAATCGGGTCCAACGACCGGGAGCCCCACGCGTGCCCCCTCCCGGGCCCACGGCGCCCTCCGCGGGCTTCCCCTCAAGGCTCAGGACGGTCCTCACCGGCCCAGCCCGGCCCGGCCCGGCCCAGCCCGGCCCGACCGCGACGCGGGAGGGAAGACAAAAGACGCCTGGCAGGGAAGGACCGACGAGCGACCGACGTGGCCACAGTCTCCGGGTGGCGGCCCCGGGAGGTCCCCGCGGTCCCCGCGGTCGAGGGGTTGGGGGAGGAAAGCACCGGCGGGTGCTGGTCGACCCGTCCGGGCAGCCCCCCACCCCAGCTCGCTCCCAGGGAGCGCCGCCACTACTCCCCCATATACCCGGAGGTTCAATCTCCGGCAAGTGCACCAGCCGCCGGCGCCCCGACGACAGCGGGACGATCACGCCAACGTCGCCGGCCTTCTGGAACTCCGCCCCGGACACCGCGACCAAATCGCATCCCTTGCCGACGTCGCCGACGCTCCGGAGGGGAAACGCTATATAAAAGCGGCCGCCAGGTGGCGCCCGACAACCGACCGAAACGTCAGCGGGGACAGCTCGCGATCTCGGGGACGTGAGGGCGCACAGCCGGCGGCCCGGCCGCCCGATCTCGTCCCGGCCCACTCCGGATGCCGCCTCTCGGTCCCAGGCCGGCGGAGGGCGTCCGCCTCGGGAGCTCCCGGCCGGCACGGCGCGACCCCGGCAGCCCAAGGGACACTCGAAAAATGCATCGGGGCGGCTGCCGCTGGAAAGGGCGGGGCAGACCGGCCACTCGACTCCCCGGCCGGCCGAGGCGGACGTGCGCGGAAAATTCCCCGCACACACCGGGCGGGCCGCGGGCGCCCGTGAGGCACGGGCGGCCCAGAGCGGCCCAGGCGGCGCCCGCGCTCCCGGGAGGGAGGACTTAGACACATTTCGGCGGGCAGGGAGGGAGGGAGGGAGGGAGGGAGGGAGGGAGGGAGACGGACGGTCAAACCGAAACCACGCGAGAGAGTACTCCCAGAACAACAACGGACGGACGAGCCTTTTTTTTTTTTTTTTTTTTTTTTTAATTTTTTAACATTTATGTATTTTTGAGACAGAGAGAGACAGAGCATGAACGGGGGAGGGTCAGAGAGAGAGGGAGACACAGAATCCAAACCAGGCTCCAGGCTCTGAGCTGTCAGCACAGAGCCCGACGCGGGGCTTGAACCCACGGACCGCGAGATCATGACGTGAGCCGAAGTCGGACGCTCAACCGACCGAGCCCCCCAGGCGCCCCCGGACGAGCCATTTTTATTCTGTCGGGTCAAGCGGGGGAACGTCTCTCTCGGAAACATTACAAACCAAGCTGCGGGGGGGGGCAGAAAGGGGGTGATGGATAAACGAACGACCACGGATAAAGCTTAAGCAAAGTCCTTTGTCGCACGGGGCCACGACGAAGTCCAAAGACCACAAACAGCTACGGGGAACATGGGTGCAAGTGCACGGCGTGGCAAGCGACAAGAATATGGCTTTCACCATTACTGTCCTCAATAAACACACTACTACTACGGCGGCGGCGGCGGCGGCGGCGGCGGCGGCGGCGGCGGCGGCGGGAGATGGAGAACGGAAGGAGTTAATAGCCACTCACTAAAAATGTCCCGGTTCCCAGAGGACCCTACAGTCCAAAGGGGGGGGGGGGGGGGGGGGGCCGGCAGGGAGAAGGAAGGTGTCACCGAGACACACCCTATGCCTCCACCCTCTTAGGGTTTGCAGGTGACCCTGAGGGTGACACTGACACGAGACAGGCTAACCGTACAAGGAGCTGACACATTGATTTCCTACAAGTTTCACGTGACAGGTAGAGCCCCTCCTGAGGTAAACCAAGACCCTGAGAAGTGGCCAGACCTCAACGCTTGTATATTGGGTTGAACAAGGAGAAGCGACGGTGGACGACTAACTGAACTACATGGGGAGGCTAAAGGATGAGGAGGATTTTAAAACCAACGAAACCAACCAACCAAGATCTTTTCTCCTCTAGAATTCTCTCCACTTCTCCTCCTGTCCTTGAGGATAAGAATGTCACTCCCCTGGTGGCGTAGGAAAGACATCCTGGGGGGGGGGGGGGGGGGGAACCTCCAGGGAGAAAAGGAGGAGAGTGCTCCGCGCACGCTTCTTGCACCTGCTGGGCAGGAGGGTAGGGGTGGGTGGTTTACTTTGCTTGCTTGCTTGCTTGCTTGCTGCTACTTTTTGAAAGCTTCTCTAACGTTTCCTTTACATCTAAGTCTTCCTTCCAGTTTGGCTTTGGACAGGAGGAAGGCAGGCCACATGTTTTTCTGACACGGTGGAGAACGAAGGGTAAGATGAGTGCGGGCCCGTGCGTATTCTTTTCCGTCAGTCATGTGCCGTGGTGAGTGGAGCATCAGCTCTTGCCGGATGGGTGTCTCATTCCTCCGTGAACCATCAGGCAAGATGTCGGGCAAACACACACAGGGAGGCTAAAGGTAGGAAGAACGTAGAGAAGGTGGGCGACACGTGCCCGAGTCTCCAGAGCGACGATTTCATCCAGGGCACGGCAACGTCCAAGGTTTCTGGACACCACGTTTACAGACGCTTCGGCGCGTAGGTCACTTTGAATCCACAGTGCCACCCTCCGGTCCCGTTAGCACGTTGCCTCCGGCTCACGTGAGCGAGCGGTGGTGTCGTCGTCGTCGTCGTCGTCGTCGTCGTCGTCGTGCAAAGAGACTGTGGGACTCGTCCGGGGATGGAACCGGGCCAGAGACAGGGAGGGACACCGCAACCCATCGTTGAGCTTCAGGTGTCTCTAAGAGACCGAGTCTCTAAAGTACACTGAGGCACAAGGGCGACCCACTCGCTCGCTCGGGGCCGGACGTCTCTTTGTTCTCTCGCGGGGTGGGTATCTGCGAGTGTTGTTTGTTTACTTTCCGGACAAGGCGAAAGCACTCTGAAACAGGAGATATTGGCACAAGGGGTCTGGTGGCATGGGAGGGTGGCGGGTCAGTCCACGTACCGAGAACACGGGAGGATCGGGCGTCTGAACAACCAGGCGGAGAGAGGAGTTTAGCCTCCTCGGTCATCACGGCAACCGGCACCTGCACAGAAACCACAGAAGGTGCCCAGGACGAACTGCGTCACAGGAGCCAGCGTGGGCATTGCCCCACTACCCTCAGCCCTCAGCCCAGGAGCAGGCAGTAACTGTCGTCCAGGTCCAGGCCGCGCCCCACTGCCCTCTTCTCAGCCAGAGCGGTGCCCGGGAGGGCGGCCCCGGAACAGATACCTCCTCTCCTCCACACACATCTCGCCAACCCCTTGACCGCTGTGCCCGAGACACACAACTCCGCTGGACCCAGAGCATGATTTTTCCCGTGGACCGGGGGCCTGCTTGGCCACTTAGGGTCCTCGCACCAAGATGAATCGGGCTAGAGACAGGGACACCGCAGCCCACCGTTGAGCTGAAGGGGCCTCTAGGAGAGGGACCCTCTAACGTAGCTGACGTACAGGGAGACCCGCTCGCTCGTGCCCGGATGTTTCTTTGTTCCTTTATTTCTTTTCGTGGTCTTCATTATTATTTTTGGTACCGTTGTAAGTGGGATTGTTTTTGGGGGGTTGTTTTGTTTTTCTTTTCTTTTCTTTTCTTTTCTCTTCTTTTCTTTTCTAATTTGTCTTTCTGCGGTGTCATTATCGGCGTATACAGACGCAACAGATTTCGGTACATAGACTTTGTATTTTTCCTGTGGACCAGGGGCCTACTTTGCCGCTTAGGATGCACGCGCCCCCACCCCCTGCCCACCCGCAGCCTTCAGTTCCCCAAACCACTGGAGGACTCGTGGGGGGTGGGAGTGGGGGGTGGGGGTGCGGCAGGGGTGGGGGCGGGGATGGGAGTGGCAGTGGAAGGGAGGTTCAGGGCGATTCATTCTAATCGGCCTCATTCAACCCCTTCGTTCAAATGCAGAAAGCTTTCTGTTAAAGTCTGAGCCTGGGGCTTCTCTCCATTGAATGGCTTTCTTCAACTCCCCCAACCCTTAGGCTGAAATTTCTGAACTACTGGGAGGAAAGGGAGGAAAGGGGGGGGGGGGGAAGAGAGAAGGGGGGGGGGAGAGAAGGGGGGAGGGGAGAAGATGATGTCTGAAGAACTTGCCTTCTCTGGAAGAAAGAGAGTCCCCTCCTTTTCCTAACCCAGGAAACCTCAATAAACCGTTTGAGAATCATGGATGTGGAGGATGATATCTTACTATAATGCCTTCCAGGGGTGGGGGTGCAGGTACGTGGAAGGGTAAGGAGTTGGCGGGCGAGCGAGCGAGCGAGCGGCATGGTGTGGCGTGGCGTGGCCTGCCGAGTCAGAGTTAGGGGGTGGCATGAAACACGTGATGGTGGGGTCTTAGGGTTCAGAGGCCAAACACAGGCATGGAGCAATAAGGGATAGAGGGTGAGGGAGGCCTGACAGGGGACAATTGTGACCCCGGGTGATGGTCCCAGCGGGCACACTCCTGTAAAGCAACACTAACACTCTATTGATTAGCCATTGACCTGTCCTCCCTCTCCCACCTGCTTCCAAAGGGAAACGGAGTACAGTTTCATTCCACAGTCACTGGCTGTTTCACACGCAACCTTTGACGTGCCACTAAAAGGAGGAAGGAAGATGGACACACATGAAACAGCCCCACAGATGGCCTAGAGGGCGTGGGTGGGGCTCTCATCCGTCAATTTGGGAGTCTGAGTCAGGATCCTGGGGTTGTTTCAAATCATGGAATGGAAGGGGCTCCTGGCTGGCTCACTCAGAAGAGCATGCGACTCTTGGACTCTTGACCTCTGTCAGGGTTGTGACTTCAAGTCCCACATCGAGTGAAGAGAATGTGAAAAATGAATGAAGGAATGAAGGCATGGATGGACAAACTTTAAAAAAAATAAAAAAGGTTGTGGGGCGCCTGGGGGGCTCGGTCGGATAAGTGTCCGACTTGGGCTCAGATCATGATCTCACGGTCCGTGAGTTTCAAGCCCCACGTCGGGCTCTGTGCTGACAGCTCAGAGCCTGGAGCCTGCTTCAGAACCTGTGTCTCCCTCTCTCTGACCCTCCCCCATTCATGCTCTTTCTCTATCTCAAAAATAAATAAAAGTTGGAAAAAAAAAAAACACGTTTGCAACGTTTGTGTCTTTAAAACAAATGGAATGGGTGGGGTGCCTGGGTGGCTCAGTGGGTGAAGCATCCCACGCTTGATTTTGACTCACGTCATATCTCAGGGTTCGTGAGACCAAGCCCTGCGTTGGGTTCTCGCACGGACAGTGCGGAGCCTGCTTGGGGTTCCCTCCCTCCCACCCCCCCCCCTTAAACCAATAAGTAAACATTAAAAACATAAATCTTAAACATGAAAAGACACTTCTGTAAAGAAGACATCCGGATGGCCAACAGGCACATGAAAAGATGTTCAACGTCGCTTCTCATCAGGGAAATATAAATCAAAACCACACTCAGATATCACCTCACGCCAGTCAGAGTGGCCCAAATGAACAAATCAGGAGACTATAGATGCTGGAGAGGATGTGGAGAAACGGGAACCCTCTTGCACTGTTGGTGGGAATGCAAATTGGTGCAGCCGCTCTGGAAAGCAGTGTGGAGGTTCCTCACAAAATTAAAAATAGACCTACCCTATGACCCAGCAATAGCACTGCTAGGAATTTATCCAGGGGGTACAGGAGTGCTGATGCATAGGGGCACTTGTACCCCAATGTTTATAGCAGCACTCTCAACAATAGCCAAATGATGGAAAGAGCCTAAATGTCCATCAACTGATGAATGGATAAAGAAATTGTGGTTTATAGACACAATGGAATACTACGTGGCAATGAGAAAGAATGAAATAGGGCCTTTTGTAGCAACGTGGATGGAACTGGAGAGTGTGATGCTAAGTGAAATAAGCCATACAGAGAAAGACAGATACCATATGGTTTCACTCTTATGTGGATCCTAAGAAACTTAACAGAAACCCATGGGGGAAGGGAAGGAAAGAAAAAAAAAAAAAAAAAAAGAGGTTAGAGTGGGAGAGAGCCAAAACATAAGAGAGGCTGTTAAAAACAGAACAAACTGAGGGTTGATGGGGGGTGGGAGGGAGGGGAGGGTGGGTGATGGGTATTGAGGAGGGCACCTTTTGGGATGAGCACTGGGTGTTGTATGGAAACCAATTGGACAATAAATTTCATATATTAAAAAAAAATTAAAAAAATAAAAACATAAATCTTAAAACACTACAACAAATGGAATGGAAAGAGAGAACGCAACGAGGAGGACGTGAATGTTGCACCTAATACCACTGAGCTCTACGCTTATATATGGTGAAAAATCTCAATTGTAGGTGATGTCTACTTCTACTTCTAACCACAACTGAAAGGAAAACGACAAAACACCGGTCCTTGGCTCACAGTAAGGGAGTTCCTGGATTTGGTCCGAGAGGGCCTTCTCATCCGCCGTGTGGAAAACTATGGAATGGTTTCTTCCTCTCTAGGCCGATGACCATTGCCAACGACAGTACGTGTAGGTGCTGTCCTACCTGTGAAGGAAAGGCAGGAAGAAGTGTAGCATTTAAAAGCATCTTTTAAACGCTGTCCACCTTTCCCAGTTTGTCCCCTCACTATGTCTTGTTTACCTTTTATAGCATTTACCCTATGTCGATGCAAAATGAATGAGCCTTTTTAAAAACAATTTTAAAGAGGAAGGAAAAGAGTTTCATTGGAGCCCAAGTTAGGAGGGCTGACGGGGATATGCAATCTTCACAAACAAGTCAGTCATCTGGGGAAGACCTCACATTGGGCATACATACAGCTTACCAAAAAAAAAAAAAAAAAAAGGATAAACAGGGCACGGGGCCGGGGGGGGGGGGGCGCAGATGTTAGGAATCACCATGAGGAGAAAGAACACATTCCAGAAAGTTACGGACTTTATCTTCTGTTTTTAGTATGTGCAAGGCTGTATGACTTCAATCTTATGGCGACCAGGAAGGTTTTTGTATTGTTTTCTTTTGTTTCCCTCCTCTTTATAAGCCCCCTTTGGAAGCCCCCTTTTTTAGTTAGTTATGTTTAAAAAAAAAATTTTTTTTTTTTTAAACAAACCAGACATACAATCTGTGCTCAGGACAGAAAAAGAGCTCATGCTTTGAGGTTTTCTAGAGTCCCTTTGACCTCGGTAAATATTACATATATAGCTTCCCTGGGAGACCACCAACATTAAAAGTTTAGGATTTCCTTTATCATTTCCCCGTCTTGGTCGATAATCTTTCCTCAGAAATCACGGATGATCAACTTGATGTTTTTATGTCCCTCAGTGCCAGGTGACTGTCTTGTAGGCCCTGGGTGTGTCCCTCCTTGCTGGGTATGAGAGTGAGTGAGTGTGTGTGTGTGTGTGTGTGTGTGTGTGTGTGTGTAAGCACACATATGTGTCTTTGAACCACCTAGGGTTCCTCGTTGGGGCGAACGTATTGTAACATAAATGGTGGGAAACTCAAAAGTGACGTATGTTCTCTGTAAGTTCCATTGACCAGCAGACATAGTTCATGTGCTTGGCTCAGATGGTCTGCCTTTGTATTTGGCAAAGCATTTTTAACAGAGAGACAGGGACAGCAACACACTTTCAACAAGGACAATTTGAAGGAGCCAGTGCAACATTGGAATAGACTTGAATTGACAAAAGAATGACATCCCAAGAATCCTTTACATACCTGTTGATACAAGGGAAGGCACATCTGTGATTATTGATGAGGAAAGATGGAGCACCCACATTGAGGAAACATACCTGTCATGCATATCCCCAGGTTTACTTAGGGGCGGAGACTTCACATGAGAACGAGGCAACATTTAGTCCCTGATGTCAGCAGGTTACCTTAGGACACGGAGAAGGGGCTGTGGGTATGCCCCGAGAGCTGGTATAACCTGGATGGCGACTTAGGCTCTTTCTCTCAGGGCTGTGCTGGCTTATAGGCTGCAAGCATATCGGTGGACCTTGAGTCCAGGCCTCTTCAGAGACAGCTAGAGTTTGTCTGTGGGACCTGAAAAGACACAATAGCTGATTAGGGGCAAATAGTTCTCTGAAGAACAAGATTTAGGTTGTCTGCGAGAGAGAGCGAGCGTCAGCCTCCTTAACCCTCCGTGGCACAGTTTCAATTGCCCACTCCCCACTCCCCGCCCCCCACACTCACCCCCAGCCTCTGGAGTTTGGATCATTTCCCAATGGTAAGGAATGGGGACGATGATGGGTGATGGCTCGGGCTCGGGCTATCCGTTTATCTCCCCCGGTGAGAACAGTTTCTGTAAATCTCACCTGTCACAGGCCGAGGTGCAGGGCTACACAGAGGTTGTGAAGGGAATCGAAGCAACATGGAGTCAGAGGTGTAAAGTTTTCTTCCCCTTTATAAGTTTCCATTGTCAATCCCTCGTTCCACTTTTATGGAACAGGGGTGGGGGGCCACCTTCTGAAACTATTTCAAGCCGAATTAGGGTGTGGCAGGGGCTTTGGAAGGGAAGGATTTGACAGGGTGCAGGGCACAACTTTTGCTCCCTTGTGCTAATTGGGGGTGGGGGTGGGGGTGGGGGTGGGGGTGGGTATCAGAGATAGTTCCTATCTGAGATCTTGGATATTTTTCTGCATAGTTTGGTACTGCATCATATCCTGAGTTTTCTCCCCAAGTGTATTCTAAGAAATAGTAACAGTATAGTCAAACCCAATGTTATAACCACCTTGGGGGGGCGGGGGGCGCGAAGGGGAAGGTTGTGGTGGTCAAGGGCCTCTTACTGTACCCAAGTGAATTGCTGTCTGATTTTACTTTTATGTTTTTTTTAATCTTATTAAGTAACCTTTACACCCAACGTTGGGCTCGAACTTACAACCCCAAGATCGAGAGCTACGCGCTCTACCGACTGAGCCATCCAGGTGCCCCTGTTTATGTGGGCTTTTATTGCTGGGGCACCTGGGTGGCTCCGTGGGTTACGCATCGGACTCTGGCTCCGGTCAGGATCTCGCCATTCGTGATTTCGAGCCCCGCATCAGACTCTGTGCGGACAGCTCAGAGCCTGGAGCCAGCTACAGATTATGGGTCTCCCTCCCCCCACCCCCTCTCAAAAGTAAATATTAAGAAACTTATAAAAATACAAAGAAAATGTGGGTTCTTATTTCTAAAGAGGAGCTAATACAGGTGCAGCAAGTGTTCGTGAACTAGCTTTGACTCTGCCTCGTTCAGCAATCAGGTAACTAATAAGAGGTATTTCTACAGAAAGAAAAGAAAACCACGGTTAATGGTTAGAACAACTTATAAACCCAGTGTCTAAGTCCCAAGTGTGGTCAGTGAGAAGGTGTCTAGATGCCAGGCTCGAAGCATCCTCAGCTGGAGTGTGAGCAGGCAGGGGGCAATCTGACCGATTTTTCTGGCATGTAGTTCAAATGTCTCATTTTGGGGGATCCTGAGTGGCTCAGTGGGTTCAGGTTCAGTATTCAAGTCTGGCTCTTCACTCAGGTCTCAATCCCAGGGTCGTGAGCTCAAGGCTCCAGTTGGGCTCCACACTGGGCGTGGTGAAGCCTACTTTAAAAACAACAAAAACACAACAGCAGCAAATGTCTCGTTCTGAATGGCCCGTAGAGCAACAGGCACACAGATTGTCTACAACTGTGGCAATTTCTCTGAAGTTTATCTCCAGTTGTTCAGCTTTCCTTTGCAGGGCTTCAGGGAAAAGGGCCATTTGAGTTCTTCAGGATGGTAAGATAAGAGGATGGGAGAGGATTGGAAGCCTGAGTGTGAAGAGTCATAGTCAGATATTGGAGGAAACCAGGATTCAGGATCCAGCCCAGTTTTAAAGGCAAACAACAAACAGTCAAAGAAAATTAATTAACCAGAACTAGAATTTAACATCCACCAAAGAGCTATTGAAATATAATCTTTTTCTATCGAGACCCCTCCATTCCTGTCAAAGATAGCCCAATGAAAACTAATTTGTTTGTAAAATAAGTCCAGTGTTAACAGACATGGCTTCAGTATTGACATAAACACACCAAGAATAGCGATTGACCATATAGTCTTTTGTGTTTTTTCTCTCTTCTTTTCCACCTGCCTGCCTGCTTCTTTTTAATTTTTTTTTTTTTATGGAGTTCTTTTTTTCCTCTTAGGTTAATTCCTTTATTTTGAGAGGTGGGGGGAAAGGGGAGCTCTGCACTGTCAGTGCAGAACCCAGCTCAGGGCTCAAATCCATGAACCATGACCGTAGCTGAAATCAGACGCTTAACCCACTGAGCCACCCAGGCCCCCCACACACCAGAATTCTTTACACTGCCAAATGTACGAATGTATCTCATCATTTTCAGAAATACGTTGTGGTGTTCGGTTTTGTTTCTTTTTTCTTTTTCTGTACAATTTTTAACAAGTCATGAAACGGGCGCCTGGGTGGCTTTGTCAGTTAAGCATCCAACTTCGGCTCAGCTCATGATCCCACGGTTCGGTTCGTGAGTTTGAGCCATGCGTTGGGCTGTCTGTGCTGTCAGCGCAGAGCCCGCTTCGGATCCTCTGCCCCTCCCACTGACTCATTCTGAGTGTGTGTGTGTGTGTGTGTGTGTGTGTGTGTGTGTGTGTCTCTCTCTCTCTCTCTCTCTCTCTCTCTCTTTCTCTCTCTCTCTCTCTCTCTCTCCCTCCCTCCTCCCCTAAAAATAAAGAAATAGGCTGGAAAACAAATCTTCAAGGAAAAAAAACAACAACGACAAACGATGAAACCTGTTTACTAACAGACCCAAGTATCTTTACTGTTAAGTTTTTCTGAATAAAGCCAAAGACCACACACACACACACACACACACACACACACACACACACAGCAAAACAAAAACAAAAGAAAAACACAAAAGAAAACGCCGTAGGTTTAGTAATTCACAATTTAGTATTTTATCTTCTGTGGAAAAGACTCAGATGTCCGAAGAATTGAACCTAATTTACCGCTTCACTTAGCAAAGCTTTGAAGTTGCAGGTCACGAAAGATTGGGGAAGCCATTTTAAAAGTTTACAAATAGGGACTCCTGGGCGGCTCAGTCGGTTAAGCGTCCGACTTCGGCTCAGGTCACAATCTCACAGCTCGTGAGTTCGAGCTCCGCGTGGGGCTCTGTGCTGACCTCTCAGAGCCTGGAGCCTGCTTCGGATTCCGTGTCTCCCGCTGTCTCTGCCCCTCCCTCGCTGACATTCATTCTCAGTCATTCTCTCTCTCTCTCTCTCTCTCTCTCTCTCTCAAAAATAAATGGTACAAGGAAAAAATTTAAAGGTTTACGAGTAAACATTTTTGTGTATTTAACCTATCTCCTGTCAACATTCACCCACGAACACTGTATGCGAGAGACAAAATCGACCATCACATCGTTTGAAGTACTTTTTGCTGACAAACTGCAACGGGTACCCGTGAAGTCATAAATTGAAGTCACATGAAAGCTGATTAGGCCCCTGCCCCGGGCCTGAACCCTAGAGTGCGTGTCTGAGTGGAACAAGGAAGGGCGTAAGTGTCTGTAAAGTTTTTTTGATTTTGTTTTTGATACCTGTTGTAAAACGAGGGAGAAAACGGGTTATGTTGTTTGTAAAGGTCACAGAGATGTATATTTTGAGGACCACAGTTACAGGGTCAGTATTGGGACGGAAGCAAGGCCATGACCGGAGCTGCCCACCCCAAAGCCTTGTCATGCAGAGAGCACCAAATTCAAGCCATTTTACAACCACCACCACCAAGAATAAAACCTAACTGTCGGCATTGTATTTGATATCGACGGCTCCGAAAATATGTCCATTTTAAGTAAGCAATCAACCTTCCATGGCCTTGAGTACCCAAGACGTCACACCCGTGTCCGCTAAAAAGTCAAACGATCTGTTTCCCCACCATCAGGCTCACACGGGAGGCCCCACCAGCGGGGATGGCCTAGGAGATCACTGGAGCCACACCAACTGATGCAGAAACAGGGGGAGGGGGAGGCGGCCAGGGAGCCGCCGGCCAGGCCCCAGGCAGATTTAAAGTTTTGGACTCACCTTTTTGTGTGTCTTTCATCTTTTTCTTTTGCGCCTCCAACTCCGCGTCCGCGTCCACCTCCTACTTCTTCTTCCATCTCTGTCTCCTGTCTTCCCCTCCTGCAAAAGTGGCTTTGTCTCTAGTTGCTTTTCAGCCCCCTGTGGAAGAGGTGAAGGAGGAGCAGGCCGTGGGGTGGGCACCCATCTTGGCGCTTGTGCTCGGGGAGGAGGAGGGGTGGGTTTAGGATCACTGGCATCTGTCTGCCTTCCTCCTCTTCCTCATTCTTCTGACTATTGGGAAAGGGTCTGTGGGTGTGGGTGTGGGTGTGGGTGTAGCGGGGAGGGCAGGTGTGTTCAATTTGTATCTCTCCTCTCTCTGGGCCATCAATTGTGTCCCTTCCCGTGAGGCAACTTTCTTATGGAGTAAAACT
>NW_025927568.1:0-32120 GCF_022837055.1 Prionailurus viverrinus
CCCAGAACTGTGTCAATGGCACCTTTTCCTAGGTCCCGCTGGAGTTTTCAAACAGTTTTCACGTCGTGACACAAGCTTTTCCCCGAAAGATGGGTCCTCCCAAGTTCCCTCTCCCCATATCGAGCCAAGGTCACCTTGCCCATGGTTCCCTGCCTAGGTTTCCAAACACGTGTCACGTAGGAAAGAAAAGACGTGACTGGAGCGACGTTCGCCCCCATGTGCAGTGGGACAGACTTGAGTATGTGGCTCTTTCCGCAGAGTCCCAGCGCAGGTTTTCCAACAGTTCTGACTGAGAGCAGCAAGATGTTCGGGAAAAGGTGGTTTGCCCACAGTGTTCTTTCACAGACTTGAGTACAGCGCAATCCGCTCTGGAAGCCGCGTCGGGTTTCCGACACTTCCAACTTAGAGAAACGAGACGCTAGACGAAGGATGGTTGGCCCAGTGTGTTGTGTCACCGAGAGGAGGATAGGGCAGGCCCTTCCCTCCTAGGTCCCACATACGTTTTCACACAGTTGTCCCATACGGAAACAAGACGTTCCTTGAGCTAAAGGGTTTCTCCACGGTATCGTCTCTCCATATCGAGGAAAGTTCACCTTCCAGGTGGTTCCCCGCATGAGTCTTCAAACAAACACGTGTCACGGAGGGAGACAAGACGTTGGTCGAGAGACGATTTCCCCCACGTGCAGGGGGACAGCGCTGAGTACAGGAGACTGCCCGCACAGTCCCGGCACAGGTTTTCCAACGGTTGTAACTGAGGGAAACACGATGTTAGGGAAAAGGTGGGTTGCCCACAGTGTTCTTTCACAGAGTCGAGTCTACGGCAGTGAGCTTGGGGGCGCCGCGCAGGATTTCCCACGCTTCCACATCGGTGCCACGAGACGTCGGAGGAAGGGTGCTATGCCCACCGGGCTGTTTCACAGCATGGAGGAAATGGCACTGTCTCCCTCGGGCCCGCTTCAGTCTCCTCACAGGTGTCACGTCGGGACCCAAGCTTTTCCTTCAAAGATGGGTTCTCCAAAGTCCCCTCTCACAATATCGAGTGACGGTCACCTTCCCCATGGTTCCCCGCATAGGCTTCTCAACACTTGTAACGTGGGGAGAAAAGACCTGAGTTTGAGTGAAGTATCGCCCGAGTGCCCCCGGACAGAGTGGCGTGTAGGAGACGGTCCGCACAGTCCCGGCACAGGTTTTCCAACAGTGGTAACGGGGAGACGCACGACGTTTAGGGAAAGGGTGGTTTGCCCACAGTGTTCTTGCCCAGGGTTGAGTCTAGGGGCAACGAGCTTGTGGGCGCCGCCTAGGATTTCCCACACTTCCAACGGTATCAATGCCACGAGACGTTAGACGAAGGCTGGTTGGCCCGCTGTCTTGTTTCACAGAATCGCGTAAACGGCAGGCACATGCTTCAGAGCCCCACAGAAGTTTGCCAACGGTTGTCGCAGAGGGAAACAAGAGTCTCCTCGAAGGACGGTTTCTCCACAGCATTCTTTCCCAGTGGGCTGGCATGTGTCACTTTCCCCACCGGGACCCGCTTTGCATTTCTGACAGTTCGAAGGAAGCTCTGCCACATCGTACCTGAAAGATGATTTTCCCCAGGTGCAGTTTGGCCGGGTTGAGCAGCTGGCACTTTGGGCAGCGTCCCTGCCTAGGGGTGCACCCACTTCTAACTTTGTGAGACAAGATGTCGGTGAAGAGTTGCTTGTCGCACAGTGTCCTTTGGCAAATTTGCGTGTGTGGCGCTCACCTTGTGGGCCCCGCCTAGGTTTGCACACCGGGCTCACTTCGTCACGGGAGCTCTTGTTGGAAAGACTGGCTCACCACGGCGTCTCTTCCTAGCGTTTCCTATAGGGCACTTGCTGCCTAGCCCCGCATACCGTTGGAAACATTTCTGACATCGTCAAACCTGTTGGTAGCTGCGAGACGGTGTGCCCACAGTGTTCCTTCACGGAGTCGAGTAGACGGCCCATAGCTCGTGTGCCACGCGTAGGGATACGGACATTTCCAACTTGGCGAAACGAGGCGATCGTGGAAGGACGGTTTCCCCATTGTGTTGTTTCACAGAATTGAGTGTGTGGCACTCTCGGTCTATCTGGGCCCTCCCTCCCCGCCCCTCCCCCCCCCCCCCCGCGCCCGCCCCCCGGTTTGCCAACAGATCTGCCTTTGGGAAACAAGCAAGGTGTTAGTTTGAACAAGGTTGCTCCCCACTGTGCCTACGCACCGTCGCGGAAAGGACACCTTCCCCATCGTTGGCCGTGTGGAATTTCAAACAATTCCCGCGCAGGGACACAAGATGTCACTTGAAACCACGTAACCGCCAAGTGCCGTGGGACCCCGCTGCGCGTATGGCGCTTTCGCTCTAAGCCTCACGTCCGTGTTCCGCCTCTTCCAAGGCGGAGCATGGAGACGTTAGCGGAAAGATGTGGTTCCCACACTCTTGATTCTCATAGAGGACTCTCTGGCCCTGAGTGTACAGGTCAGACTGCGTCTTCGCAGTGTTCGAAGTCAAACAAGGTGTCGGTTCCGACACGGGTTCTGCCCAGCGCTCTTTCAGAGGACCGAATACAGGTCACTTGTCACACGGTTCCCTGCATAGGCTGTCCAACGCTTCTCCGGGAGTGATACAAGATGTTAGCTGAAGAACGGTTTCGCCAAAGGGCACTTCGACCCAGATGAGTGTCGGGAACTTTCCGCCTGGGCCCCCCCCCCCCCCATACGTTATCCATCCTTTCGAAGGTACTGACACGTGACGGTAGCTGGCATACGTTTTCTCCACACGAGTCCTTCACCGGTGGGGAAAAGGTCCCCTTCCACGTGGTTCTCCGCATAGGATTTCAAACACGTTCAACTCTGGGATCCAGGAGGTCAGTTACTTGAGTCGCTGGGATCCCTTCGGAAGTGCTTTCCGAGAATGGAGGAAATGGCCTTTTCGTCATAGGCCCCCACGTAGGTTTTCAAAACGAACTCGGGGAAACAACAAGATGTTCGTTGAATGATGGCTTCTCCCCAGTGCCCTCTCACAATATGGAGGGCGGGTCACCATCCCCACGGTGCCCCGCCTAGGTCTCCAAACACTTGGAACGTGGGGAGACGAGGTGTCTGTTCAAAGACGTTTTCCCCCAAGTGCACGTGGACACACGTCTTGAGTAGAAGACGCTTGCCGCACAGTCCCAGCACAGGGTCGCCAACGGTTCTCACTGCGAGAACCGAGATGCTCGTGACAAGACGGCTTGCCCGCTTTCACAGAGTGCTTTCACAGAGTGGACTCCATGGCAGTTGGACTGTGGGCCCCGCTGAGGGTTTCAAACACTTCCAACTTGGTGACACGACATGTGGGGCGAGGGATGGTTGGCCCACAGTGTTGTTTCCCAGAACTGTGTCAATGGCACCTTTTCCTAGGTCCCGCTGGAGTTTTCAAACAGTTTTCACGTCGTGACACAAGCTTTTCCCCGAAAGATGGGTCCTCCCAAGTTCCCTCTCCCCATATCGAGCCAAGGTCACCTTGCCCATGGTTCCCTGCCTAGGTTTCCAAACACGTGTCACGTAGGAAAGAAAAGACGTGACTGGAGCGACGTTCGCCCCCATGTGCAGTGGGACAGACTTGAGTATGTGGCTCTTTCCGCAGAGTCCCAGCGCAGGTTTTCCAACAGTTCTGACTGAGAGCAGCAAGATGTTCGGGAAAAGGTGGTTTGCCCACAGTGTTCTTTCACAGACTTGAGTACAGCGCAATCCGCTCTGGAAGCCGCGTCGGGTTTCCGACACTTCCAACTTAGAGAAACGAGACGCTAGACGAAGGATGGTTGGCCCAGTGTGTTGTGTCACCGAGAGGAGGATAGGGCAGGCCCTTCCCTCCTAGGTCCCACATACGTTTTCACACAGTTGTCCCATACGGAAACAAGACGTTCCTTGAGCTAAAGGGTTTCTCCACGGTATCGTCTCTCCATATCGAGGAAAGTTCACCTTCCAGGTGGTTCCCCGCATGAGTCTTCAAACAAACACGTGTCACGGAGGGAGACAAGACGTTGGTCGAGAGACGATTTCCCCCACGTGCAGGGGGACAGCGCTGAGTACAGGAGACTGCCCGCACAGTCCCGGCACAGGTTTTCCAACGGTTGTAACTGAGGGAAACACGATGTTAGGGAAAAGGTGGGTTGCCCACAGTGTTCTTTCACAGAGTCGAGTCTACGGCAGTGAGCTTGGGGGCGCCGCGCAGGATTTCCCACGCTTCCACATCGGTGCCACGAGACGTCGGAGGAAGGGTGCTATGCCCACCGGGCTGTTTCACAGCATGGAGGAAATGGCACTGTCTCCCTCGGGCCCGCTTCAGTCTCCTCACAGGTGTCACGTCGGGACCCAAGCTTTTCCTTCAAAGATGGGTTCTCCAAAGTCCCCTCTCACAATATCGAGTGACGGTCACCTTCCCCATGGTTCCCCGCATAGGCTTCTCAACACTTGTAACGTGGGGAGAAAAGACCTGAGTTTGAGTGAAGTATCGCCCGAGTGCCCCCGGACAGAGTGGCGTGTAGGAGACGGTCCGCACAGTCCCGGCACAGGTTTTCCAACAGTGGTAACGGGGAGACGCACGACGTTTAGGGAAAGGGTGGTTTGCCCACAGTGTTCTTGCCCAGGGTTGAGTCTAGGGGCAACGAGCTTGTGGGCGCCGCCTAGGATTTCCCACACTTCCAACGGTATCAATGCCACGAGACGTTAGACGAAGGCTGGTTGGCCCGCTGTCTTGTTTCACAGAATCGCGTAAACGGCAGGCACATGCTTCAGAGCCCCACAGAAGTTTGCCAACGGTTGTCGCAGAGGGAAACAAGAGTCTCCTCGAAGGACGGTTTCTCCACAGCATTCTTTCCCAGTGGGCTGGCATGTGTCACTTTCCCCACCGGGACCCGCTTTGCATTTCTGACAGTTCGAAGGAAGCTCTGCCACATCGTACCTGAAAGATGATTTTCCCCAGGTGCAGTTTGGCCGGGTTGAGCAGCTGGCACTTTGGGCAGCGTCCCTGCCTAGGGGTGCACCCACTTCTAACTTTGTGAGACAAGATGTCGGTGAAGAGTTGCTTGTCGCACAGTGTCCTTTGGCAAATTTGCGTGTGTGGCGCTCACCTTGTGGGCCCCGCCTAGGTTTGCACACCGGGCTCACTTCGTCACGGGAGCTCTTGTTGGAAAGACTGGCTCACCACGGCGTCTCTTCCTAGCGTTTCCTATAGGGCACTTGCTGCCTAGCCCCGCATACCGTTGGAAACATTTCTGACATCGTCAAACCTGTTGGTAGCTGCGAGACGGTGTGCCCACAGTGTTCCTTCACGGAGTCGAGTAGACGGCCCATAGCTCGTGTGCCACGCGTAGGGATACGGACATTTCCAACTTGGCGAAACGAGGCGATCGTGGAAGGACGGTTTCCCCATTGTGTTGTTTCACAGAATTGAGTGTGTGGCACTCTCGGTCTATCTGGGCCCTCCCCTCCCCGCCCCTCCCCCCCCCCCCGCGCCCGCCCCCCGGTTTGCCAACAGATCTGCCTTTGGGAAACAAGCAAGGTGTTAGTTTGAACAAGGTTGCTCCCCACTGTGCCTACGCACCGTCGCGGAAAGGACACCTTCCCCATCGTTGGCCGTGTGGAATTTCAAACAATTCCCGCGCAGGGACACAAGATGTCACTTGAAACCACGTAACCGCCAAGTGCCGTGGGACCCCGCTGCGCGTATGGCGCTTTCGCTCTAAGCCTCACGTCCGTGTTCCGCCTCTTCCAAGGCGGAGCATGGAGACGTTAGCGGAAAGATGTGGTTCCCACACTCTTGATTCTCATAGAGGACTCTCTGGCCCTGAGTGTACAGGTCAGACTGCGTCTTCGCAGTGTTCGAAGTCAAACAAGGTGTCGGTTCCGACACGGGTTCTGCCCAGCGCTCTTTCAGAGGACCGAATACAGGTCACTTGTCACACGGTTCCCTGCATAGGCTGTCCAACGCTTCTCCGGGAGTGATACAAGATGTTAGCTGAAGAACGGTTTCGCCAAAGGGCACTTCGACCCAGATGAGTGTCGGGAACTTTCCGCCTGGGCCCCCCCCCCCCCCATACGTTATCCATCCTTTCGAAGGTACTGACACGTGACGGTAGCTGGCATACGTTTTCTCCACACGAGTCCTTCACCGGTGGGGAAAAGGTCCCCTTCCACGTGGTTCTCCGCATAGGATTTCAAACACGTTCAACTCTGGGATCCAGGAGGTCAGTTACTTGAGTCGCTGGGATCCCTTCGGAAGTGCTTTCCGAGAATGGAGGAAATGGCCTTTTCGTCATAGGCCCCCACGTAGGTTTTCAAAACGAACTCGGGGAAACAACAAGATGTTCGTTGAATGATGGCTTCTCCCCAGTGCCCTCTCACAATATGGAGGGCGGGTCACCATCCCCACGGTGCCCCGCCTAGGTCTCCAAACACTTGGAACGTGGGGAGACGAGGTGTCTGTTCAAAGACGTTTTCCCCCAAGTGCACGTGGACACACGTCTTGAGTAGAAGACGCTTGCCGCACAGTCCCAGCACAGGGTCGCCAACGGTTCTCACTGCGAGAACCGAGATGCTCGTGACAAGACGGCTTGCCCGCTTTCACAGAGTGCTTTCACAGAGTGGACTCCATGGCAGTTGGACTGTGGGCCCCGCTGAGGGTTTCAAACACTTCCAACTTGGTGACACGACATGTGGGGCGAGGGATGGTTGGCCCACAGTGTTGTTTCCCAGAACTGTGTCAATGGCACCTTTTCCTAGGTCCCGCTGGAGTTTTCAAACAGTTTTCACGTCGTGACACAAGCTTTTCCCCGAAAGATGGGTCCTCCCAAGTTCCCTCTCCCCATATCGAGCCAAGGTCACCTTGCCCATGGTTCCCTGCCTAGGTTTCCAAACACGTGTCACGTAGGAAAGAAAAGACGTGACTGGAGCGACGTTCGCCCCCATGTGCAGTGGGACAGACTTGAGTATGTGGCTCTTTCCGCAGAGTCCCAGCGCAGGTTTTCCAACAGTTCTGACTGAGAGCAGCAAGATGTTCGGGAAAAGGTGGTTTGCCCACAGTGTTCTTTCACAGACTTGAGTACAGCGCAATCCGCTCTGGAAGCCGCGTCGGGTTTCCGACACTTCCAACTTAGAGAAACGAGACGCTAGACGAAGGATGGTTGGCCCAGTGTGTTGTGTCACCGAGAGGAGGATAGGGCAGGCCCTTCCCTCCTAGGTCCCACATACGTTTTCACACAGTTGTCCCATACGGAAACAAGACGTTCCTTGAGCTAAAGGGTTTCTCCACGGTATCGTCTCTCCATATCGAGGAAAGTTCACCTTCCAGGTGGTTCCCCGCATGAGTCTTCAAACAAACACGTGTCACGGAGGGAGACAAGACGTTGGTCGAGAGACGATTTCCCCCACGTGCAGGGGGACAGCGCTGAGTACAGGAGACTGCCCGCACAGTCCCGGCACAGGTTTTCCAACGGTTGTAACTGAGGGAAACACGATGTTAGGGAAAAGGTGGGTTGCCCACAGTGTTCTTTCACAGAGTCGAGTCTACGGCAGTGAGCTTGGGGGCGCCGCGCAGGATTTCCCACGCTTCCACATCGGTGCCACGAGACGTCGGAGGAAGGGTGCTATGCCCACCGGGCTGTTTCACAGCATGGAGGAAATGGCACTGTCTCCCTCGGGCCCGCTTCAGTCTCCTCACAGGTGTCACGTCGGGACCCAAGCTTTTCCTTCAAAGATGGGTTCTCCAAAGTCCCCTCTCACAATATCGAGTGACGGTCACCTTCCCCATGGTTCCCCGCATAGGCTTCTCAACACTTGTAACGTGGGGAGAAAAGACCTGAGTTTGAGTGAAGTATCGCCCGAGTGCCCCCGGACAGAGTGGCGTGTAGGAGACGGTCCGCACAGTCCCGGCACAGGTTTTCCAACAGTGGTAACGGGGAGACGCACGACGTTTAGGGAAAGGGTGGTTTGCCCACAGTGTTCTTGCCCAGGGTTGAGTCTAGGGGCAACGAGCTTGTGGGCGCCGCCTAGGATTTCCCACACTTCCAACGGTATCAATGCCACGAGACGTTAGACGAAGGCTGGTTGGCCCGCTGTCTTGTTTCACAGAATCGCGTAAACGGCAGGCACATGCTTCAGAGCCCCACAGAAGTTTGCCAACGGTTGTCGCAGAGGGAAACAAGAGTCTCCTCGAAGGACGGTTTCTCCACAGCATTCTTTCCCAGTGGGCTGGCATGTGTCACTTTCCCCACCGGGACCCGCTTTGCATTTCTGACAGTTCGAAGGAAGCTCTGCCACATCGTACCTGAAAGATGATTTTCCCCAGGTGCAGTTTGGCCGGGTTGAGCAGCTGGCACTTTGGGCAGCGTCCCTGCCTAGGGGTGCACCCACTTCTAACTTTGTGAGACAAGATGTCGGTGAAGAGTTGCTTGTCGCACAGTGTCCTTTGGCAAATTTGCGTGTGTGGCGCTCACCTTGTGGGCCCCGCCTAGGTTTGCACACCGGGCTCACTTCGTCACGGGAGCTCTTGTTGGAAAGACTGGCTCACCACGGCGTCTCTTCCTAGCGTTTCCTATAGGGCACTTGCTGCCTAGCCCCGCATACCGTTGGAAACATTTCTGACATCGTCAAACCTGTTGGTAGCTGCGAGACGGTGTGCCCACAGTGTTCCTTCACGGAGTCGAGTAGACGGCCCATAGCTCGTGTGCCACGCGTAGGGATACGGACATTTCCAACTTGGCGAAACGAGGCGATCGTGGAAGGACGGTTTCCCCATTGTGTTGTTTCACAGAATTGAGTGTGTGGCACTCTCGGTCTATCTGGGCCCTCCCTCCCCGCCCCTCCCCCCCCCCCCCGCGCCCGCCCCCCGGTTTGCCAACAGATCTGCCTTTGGGAAACAAGCAAGGTGTTAGTTTGAACAAGGTTGCTCCCCACTGTGCCTACGCACCGTCGCGGAAAGGACACCTTCCCCATCGTTGGCCGTGTGGAATTTCAAACAATTCCCGCGCAGGGACACAAGATGTCACTTGAAACCACGTAACCGCCAAGTGCCGTGGGACCCCGCTGCGCGTATGGCGCTTTCGCTCTAAGCCTCACGTCCGTGTTCCGCCTCTTCCAAGGCGGAGCATGGAGACGTTAGCGGAAAGATGTGGTTCCCACACTCTTGATTCTCATAGAGGACTCTCTGGCCCTGAGTGTACAGGTCAGACTGCGTCTTCGCAGTGTTCGAAGTCAAACAAGGTGTCGGTTCCGACACGGGTTCTGCCCAGCGCTCTTTCAGAGGACCGAATACAGGTCACTTGTCACACGGTTCCCTGCATAGGCTGTCCAACGCTTCTCCGGGAGTGATACAAGATGTTAGCTGAAGAACGGTTTCGCCAAAGGGCACTTCGACCCAGATGAGTGTCGGGAACTTTCCGCCTGGGCCCCCCCCCCCCCCATACGTTATCCATCCTTTCGAAGGTACTGACACGTGACGGTAGCTGGCATACGTTTTCTCCACACGAGTCCTTCACCGGTGGGGAAAAGGTCCCCTTCCACGTGGTTCTCCGCATAGGATTTCAAACACGTTCAACTCTGGGATCCAGGAGGTCAGTTACTTGAGTCGCTGGGATCCCTTCGGAAGTGCTTTCCGAGAATGGAGGAAATGGCCTTTTCGTCATAGGCCCCCACGTAGGTTTTCAAAACGAACTCGGGGAAACAACAAGATGTTCGTTGAATGATGGCTTCTCCCCAGTGCCCTCTCACAATATGGAGGGCGGGTCACCATCCCCACGGTGCCCCGCCTAGGTCTCCAAACACTTGGAACGTGGGGAGACGAGGTGTCTGTTCAAAGACGTTTTCCCCCAAGTGCACGTGGACACACGTCTTGAGTAGAAGACGCTTGCCGCACAGTCCCAGCACAGGGTCGCCAACGGTTCTCACTGCGAGAACCGAGATGCTCGTGACAAGACGGCTTGCCCGCTTTCACAGAGTGCTTTCACAGAGTGGACTCCATGGCAGTTGGACTGTGGGCCCCGCTGAGGGTTTCAAACACTTCCAACTTGGTGACACGACATGTGGGGCGAGGGATGGTTGGCCCACAGTGTTGTTTCCCAGAACTGTGTCAATGGCACCTTTTCCTAGGTCCCGCTGGAGTTTTCAAACAGTTTTCACGTCGTGACACAAGCTTTTCCCCGAAAGATGGGTCCTCCCAAGTTCCCTCTCCCCATATCGAGCCAAGGTCACCTTGCCCATGGTTCCCTGCCTAGGTTTCCAAACACGTGTCACGTAGGAAAGAAAAGACGTGACTGGAGCGACGTTCGCCCCCATGTGCAGTGGGACAGACTTGAGTATGTGGCTCTTTCCGCAGAGTCCCAGCGCAGGTTTTCCAACAGTTCTGACTGAGAGCAGCAAGATGTTCGGGAAAAGGTGGTTTGCCCACAGTGTTCTTTCACAGACTTGAGTACAGCGCAATCCGCTCTGGAAGCCGCGTCGGGTTTCCGACACTTCCAACTTAGAGAAACGAGACGCTAGACGAAGGATGGTTGGCCCAGTGTGTTGTGTCACCGAGAGGAGGATAGGGCAGGCCCTTCCCTCCTAGGTCCCACATACGTTTTCACACAGTTGTCCCATACGGAAACAAGACGTTCCTTGAGCTAAAGGGTTTCTCCACGGTATCGTCTCTCCATATCGAGGAAAGTTCACCTTCCAGGTGGTTCCCCGCATGAGTCTTCAAACAAACACGTGTCACGGAGGGAGACAAGACGTTGGTCGAGAGACGATTTCCCCCACGTGCAGGGGGACAGCGCTGAGTACAGGAGACTGCCCGCACAGTCCCGGCACAGGT
This sequence comes from Prionailurus viverrinus, assembly GCF_022837055.1. NCBI lineage: Eukaryota > Metazoa > Chordata > Mammalia > Carnivora > Felidae > Prionailurus > Prionailurus viverrinus. The sequence continues at coordinate 10,826 of NW_025927568.1, forward strand.
TTTCCAACGGTTGTAACTGAGGGAAACACGATGTTAGGGAAAAGGTGGGTTGCCCACAGTGTTCTTTCACAGAGTCGAGTCTACGGCAGTGAGCTTGGGGGCGCCGCGCAGGATTTCCCACGCTTCCACATCGGTGCCACGAGACGTCGGAGGAAGGGTGCTATGCCCACCGGGCTGTTTCACAGCATGGAGGAAATGGCACTGTCTCCCTCGGGCCCGCTTCAGTCTCCTCACAGGTGTCACGTCGGGACCCAAGCTTTTCCTTCAAAGATGGGTTCTCCAAAGTCCCCTCTCACAATATCGAGTGACGGTCACCTTCCCCATGGTTCCCCGCATAGGCTTCTCAACACTTGTAACGTGGGGAGAAAAGACCTGAGTTTGAGTGAAGTATCGCCCGAGTGCCCCCGGACAGAGTGGCGTGTAGGAGACGGTCCGCACAGTCCCGGCACAGGTTTTCCAACAGTGGTAACGGGGAGACGCACGACGTTTAGGGAAAGGGTGGTTTGCCCACAGTGTTCTTGCCCAGGGTTGAGTCTAGGGGCAACGAGCTTGTGGGCGCCGCCTAGGATTTCCCACACTTCCAACGGTATCAATGCCACGAGACGTTAGACGAAGGCTGGTTGGCCCGCTGTCTTGTTTCACAGAATCGCGTAAACGGCAGGCACATGCTTCAGAGCCCCACAGAAGTTTGCCAACGGTTGTCGCAGAGGGAAACAAGAGTCTCCTCGAAGGACGGTTTCTCCACAGCATTCTTTCCCAGTGGGCTGGCATGTGTCACTTTCCCCACCGGGACCCGCTTTGCATTTCTGACAGTTCGAAGGAAGCTCTGCCACATCGTACCTGAAAGATGATTTTCCCCAGGTGCAGTTTGGCCGGGTTGAGCAGCTGGCACTTTGGGCAGCGTCCCTGCCTAGGGGTGCACCCACTTCTAACTTTGTGAGACAAGATGTCGGTGAAGAGTTGCTTGTCGCACAGTGTCCTTTGGCAAATTTGCGTGTGTGGCGCTCACCTTGTGGGCCCCGCCTAGGTTTGCACACCGGGCTCACTTCGTCACGGGAGCTCTTGTTGGAAAGACTGGCTCACCACGGCGTCTCTTCCTAGCGTTTCCTATAGGGCACTTGCTGCCTAGCCCCGCATACCGTTGGAAACATTTCTGACATCGTCAAACCTGTTGGTAGCTGCGAGACGGTGTGCCCACAGTGTTCCTTCACGGAGTCGAGTAGACGGCCCATAGCTCGTGTGCCACGCGTAGGGATACGGACATTTCCAACTTGGCGAAACGAGGCGATCGTGGAAGGACGGTTTCCCCATTGTGTTGTTTCACAGAATTGAGTGTGTGGCACTCTCGGTCTATCTGGGCCCTCCCTCCCCGCCCCTCCCCCCCCCCCCGCGCCCGCCCCCCGGTTTGCCAACAGATCTGCCTTTGGGAAACAAGCAAGGTGTTAGTTTGAACAAGGTTGCTCCCCACTGTGCCTACGCACCGTCGCGGAAAGGACACCTTCCCCATCGTTGGCCGTGTGGAATTTCAAACAATTCCCGCGCAGGGACACAAGATGTCACTTGAAACCACGTAACCGCCAAGTGCCGTGGGACCCCGCTGCGCGTATGGCGCTTTCGCTCTAAGCCTCACGTCCGTGTTCCGCCTCTTCCAAGGCGGAGCATGGAGACGTTAGCGGAAAGATGTGGTTCCCACACTCTTGATTCTCATAGAGGACTCTCTGGCCCTGAGTGTACAGGTCAGACTGCGTCTTCGCAGTGTTCGAAGTCAAACAAGGTGTCGGTTCCGACACGGGTTCTGCCCAGCGCTCTTTCAGAGGACCGAATACAGGTCACTTGTCACACGGTTCCCTGCATAGGCTGTCCAACGCTTCTCCGGGAGTGATACAAGATGTTAGCTGAAGAACGGTTTCGCCAAAGGGCACTTCGACCCAGATGAGTGTCGGGAACTTTCCGCCTGGGCCCCCCCCCCCCCCCCATACATTATCCATCCTTTCGAAGGTACTGACACGTGACGGTAGCTGGCATACGTTTTCTCCACACGAGTCCTTCACCGGTGGGGAAAAGGTCCCCTTCCACGTGGTTCTCCGCATAGGATTTCAAACACGTTCAACTCTGGGATCCAGGAGGTCAGTTACTTGAGTCGCTGGGATCCCTTCGGAAGTGCTTTCCGAGAATGGAGGAAATGGCCTTTTCGTCATAGGCCCCCACGTAGGTTTTCAAAACGAACTCGGGGAAACAACAAGATGTTCGTTGAATGATGGCTTCTCCCCAGTGCCCTCTCACAATATGGAGGGCGGGTCACCATCCCCACGGTGCCCCGCCTAGGTCTCCAAACACTTGGAACGTGGGGAGACGAGGTGTCTGTTCAAAGACGTTTTCCCCCAAGTGCACGTGGACACACGTCTTGAGTAGAAGACGCTTGCCGCACAGTCCCAGCACAGGGTCGCCAACGGTTCTCACTGCGAGAACCGAGATGCTCGTGACAAGACGGCTTGCCCGCTTTCACAGAGTGCTTTCACAGAGTGGACTCCATGGCAGTTGGACTGTGGGCCCCGCTGAGGGTTTCAAACACTTCCAACTTGGTGACACGACATGTGGGGCGAGGGATGGTTGGCCCACAGTGTTGTTTCCCAGAACTGTGTCAATGGCACCTTTTCCTAGGTCCCGCTGGAGTTTTCAAACAGTTTTCACGTCGTGACACAAGCTTTTCCCCGAAAGATGGGTCCTCCCAAGTTCCCTCTCCCCATATCGAGCCAAGGTCACCTTGCCCATGGTTCCCTGCCTAGGTTTCCAAACACGTGTCACGTAGGAAAGAAAAGACGTGACTGGAGCGACGTTCGCCCCCATGTGCAGTGGGACAGACTTGAGTATGTGGCTCTTTCCGCAGAGTCCCAGCGCAGGTTTTCCAACAGTTCTGACTGAGAGCAGCAAGATGTTCGGGAAAAGGTGGTTTGCCCACAGTGTTCTTTCACAGACTTGAGTACAGCGCAATCCGCTCTGGAAGCCGCGTCGGGTTTCCGACACTTCCAACTTAGAGAAACGAGACGCTAGACGAAGGATGGTTGGCCCAGTGTGTTGTGTCACCGAGAGGAGGATAGGGCAGGCCCTTCCCTCCTAGGTCCCACATACGTTTTCACACAGTTGTCCCATACGGAAACAAGACGTTCCTTGAGCTAAAGGGTTTCTCCACGGTATCGTCTCTCCATATCGAGGAAAGTTCACCTTCCAGGTGGTTCCCCGCATGAGTCTTCAAACAAACACGTGTCACGGAGGGAGACAAGACGTTGGTCGAGAGACGATTTCCCCCACGTGCAGGGGGACAGCGCTGAGTACAGGAGACTGCCCGCACAGTCCCGGCACAGGTTTTCCAACGGTTGTAACTGAGGGAAACACGATGTTAGGGAAAAGGTGGGTTGCCCACAGTGTTCTTTCACAGAGTCGAGTCTACGGCAGTGAGCTTGGGGGCGCCGCGCAGGATTTCCCACGCTTCCACATCGGTGCCACGAGACGTCGGAGGAAGGGTGCTATGCCCACCGGGCTGTTTCACAGCATGGAGGAAATGGCACTGTCTCCCTCGGGCCCGCTTCAGTCTCCTCACAGGTGTCACGTCGGGACCCAAGCTTTTCCTTCAAAGATGGGTTCTCCAAAGTCCCCTCTCACAATATCGAGTGACGGTCACCTTCCCCATGGTTCCCCGCATAGGCTTCTCAACACTTGTAACGTGGGGAGAAAAGACCTGAGTTTGAGTGAAGTATCGCCCGAGTGCCCCCGGACAGAGTGGCGTGTAGGAGACGGTCCGCACAGTCCCGGCACAGGTTTTCCAACAGTGGTAACGGGGAGACGCACGACGTTTAGGGAAAGGGTGGTTTGCCCACAGTGTTCTTGCCCAGGGTTGAGTCTAGGGGCAACGAGCTTGTGGGCGCCGCCTAGGATTTCCCACACTTCCAACGGTATCAATGCCACGAGACGTTAGACGAAGGCTGGTTGGCCCGCTGTCTTGTTTCACAGAATCGCGTAAACGGCAGGCACATGCTTCAGAGCCCCACAGAAGTTTGCCAACGGTTGTCGCAGAGGGAAACAAGAGTCTCCTCGAAGGACGGTTTCTCCACAGCATTCTTTCCCAGTGGGCTGGCATGTGTCACTTTCCCCACCGGGACCCGCTTTGCATTTCTGACAGTTCGAAGGAAGCTCTGCCACATCGTACCTGAAAGATGATTTTCCCCAGGTGCAGTTTGGCCGGGTTGAGCAGCTGGCACTTTGGGCAGCGTCCCTGCCTAGGGGTGCACCCACTTCTAACTTTGTGAGACAAGATGTCGGTGAAGAGTTGCTTGTCGCACAGTGTCCTTTGGCAAATTTGCGTGTGTGGCGCTCACCTTGTGGGCCCCGCCTAGGTTTGCACACCGGGCTCACTTCGTCACGGGAGCTCTTGTTGGAAAGACTGGCTCACCACGGCGTCTCTTCCTAGCGTTTCCTATAGGGCACTTGCTGCCTAGCCCCGCATACCGTTGGAAACATTTCTGACATCGTCAAACCTGTTGGTAGCTGCGAGACGGTGTGCCCACAGTGTTCCTTCACGGAGTCGAGTAGACGGCCCATAGCTCGTGTGCCACGCGTAGGGATACGGACATTTCCAACTTGGCGAAACGAGGCGATCGTGGAAGGACGGTTTCCCCATTGTGTTGTTTCACAGAATTGAGTGTGTGGCACTCTCGGTCTATCTGGGCCCTCCCTCCCCGCCCCTCCCCCCCCCCCCGCGCCCGCCCCCCGGTTTGCCAACAGATCTGCCTTTGGGAAACAAGCAAGGTGTTAGTTTGAACAAGGTTGCTCCCCACTGTGCCTACGCACCGTCGCGGAAAGGACACCTTCCCCATCGTTGGCCGTGTGGAATTTCAAACAATTCCCGCGCAGGGACACAAGATGTCACTTGAAACCACGTAACCGCCAAGTGCCGTGGGACCCCGCTGCGCGTATGGCGCTTTCGCTCTAAGCCTCACGTCCGTGTTCCGCCTCTTCCAAGGCGGAGCATGGAGACGTTAGCGGAAAGATGTGGTTCCCACACTCTTGATTCTCATAGAGGACTCTCTGGCCCTGAGTGTACAGGTCAGACTGCGTCTTCGCAGTGTTCGAAGTCAAACAAGGTGTCGGTTCCGACACGGGTTCTGCCCAGCGCTCTTTCAGAGGACCGAATACAGGTCACTTGTCACACGGTTCCCTGCATAGGCTGTCCAACGCTTCTCCGGGAGTGATACAAGATGTTAGCTGAAGAACGGTTTCGCCAAAGGGCACTTCGACCCAGATGAGTGTCGGGAACTTTCCGCCTGGGCCCCCCCCCCCCCCCCATACGTTATCCATCCTTTCGAAGGTACTGACACGTGACGGTAGCTGGCATACGTTTTCTCCACACGAGTCCTTCACCGGTGGGGAAAAGGTCCCCTTCCACGTGGTTCTCCGCATAGGATTTCAAACACGTTCAACTCTGGGATCCAGGAGGTCAGTTACTTGAGTCGCTGGGATCCCTTCGGAAGTGCTTTCCGAGAATGGAGGAAATGGCCTTTTCGTCATAGGCCCCCACGTAGGTTTTCAAAACGAACTCGGGGAAACAACAAGATGTTCGTTGAATGATGGCTTCTCCCCAGTGCCCTCTCACAATATGGAGGGCGGGTCACCATCCCCACGGTGCCCCGCCTAGGTCTCCAAACACTTGGAACGTGGGGAGACGAGGTGTCTGTTCAAAGACGTTTTCCCCCAAGTGCACGTGGACACACGTCTTGAGTAGAAGACGCTTGCCGCACAGTCCCAGCACAGGGTCGCCAACGGTTCTCACTGCGAGAACCGAGATGCTCGTGACAAGACGGCTTGCCCGCTTTCACAGAGTGCTTTCACAGAGTGGACTCCATGGCAGTTGGACTGTGGGCCCCGCTGAGGGTTTCAAACACTTCCAACTTGGTGACACGACATGTGGGGCGAGGGATGGTTGGCCCACAGTGTTGTTTCCCAGAACTGTGTCAATGGCACCTTTTCCTAGGTCCCGCTGGAGTTTTCAAACAGTTTTCACGTCGTGACACAAGCTTTTCCCCGAAAGATGGGTCCTCCCAAGTTCCCTCTCCCCATATCGAGCCAAGGTCACCTTGCCCATGGTTCCCTGCCTAGGTTTCCAAACACGTGTCACGTAGGAAAGAAAAGACGTGACTGGAGCGACGTTCGCCCCCATGTGCAGTGGGACAGACTTGAGTATGTGGCTCTTTCCGCAGAGTCCCAGCGCAGGTTTTCCAACAGTTCTGACTGAGAGCAGCAAGATGTTCGGGAAAAGGTGGTTTGCCCACAGTGTTCTTTCACAGACTTGAGTACAGCGCAATCCGCTCTGGAAGCCGCGTCGGGTTTCCGACACTTCCAACTTAGAGAAACGAGACGCTAGACGAAGGATGGTTGGCCCAGTGTGTTGTGTCACCGAGAGGAGGATAGGGCAGGCCCTTCCCTCCTAGGTCCCACATACGTTTTCACACAGTTGTCCCATACGGAAACAAGACGTTCCTTGAGCTAAAGGGTTTCTCCACGGTATCGTCTCTCCATATCGAGGAAAGTTCACCTTCCAGGTGGTTCCCCGCATGAGTCTTCAAACAAACACGTGTCACGGAGGGAGACAAGACGTTGGTCGAGAGACGATTTCCCCCACGTGCAGGGGGACAGCGCTGAGTACAGGAGACTGCCCGCACAGTCCCGGCACAGGTTTTCCAACGGTTGTAACTGAGGGAAACACGATGTTAGGGAAAAGGTGGGTTGCCCACAGTGTTCTTTCACAGAGTCGAGTCTACGGCAGTGAGCTTGGGGGCGCCGCGCAGGATTTCCCACGCTTCCACATCGGTGCCACGAGACGTCGGAGGAAGGGTGCTATGCCCACCGGGCTGTTTCACAGCATGGAGGAAATGGCACTGTCTCCCTCGGGCCCGCTTCAGTCTCCTCACAGGTGTCACGTCGGGACCCAAGCTTTTCCTTCAAAGATGGGTTCTCCAAAGTCCCCTCTCACAATATCGAGTGACGGTCACCTTCCCCATGGTTCCCCGCATAGGCTTCTCAACACTTGTAACGTGGGGAGAAAAGACCTGAGTTTGAGTGAAGTATCGCCCGAGTGCCCCCGGACAGAGTGGCGTGTAGGAGACGGTCCGCACAGTCCCGGCACAGGTTTTCCAACAGTGGTAACGGGGAGACGCACGACGTTTAGGGAAAGGGTGGTTTGCCCACAGTGTTCTTGCCCAGGGTTGAGTCTAGGGGCAACGAGCTTGTGGGCGCCGCCTAGGATTTCCCACACTTCCAACGGTATCAATGCCACGAGACGTTAGACGAAGGCTGGTTGGCCCGCTGTCTTGTTTCACAGAATCGCGTAAACGGCAGGCACATGCTTCAGAGCCCCACAGAAGTTTGCCAACGGTTGTCGCAGAGGGAAACAAGAGTCTCCTCGAAGGACGGTTTCTCCACAGCATTCTTTCCCAGTGGGCTGGCATGTGTCACTTTCCCCACCGGGACCCGCTTTGCATTTCTGACAGTTCGAAGGAAGCTCTGCCACATCGTACCTGAAAGATGATTTTCCCCAGGTGCAGTTTGGCCGGGTTGAGCAGCTGGCACTTTGGGCAGCGTCCCTGCCTAGGGGTGCACCCACTTCTAACTTTGTGAGACAAGATGTCGGTGAAGAGTTGCTTGTCGCACAGTGTCCTTTGGCAAATTTGCGTGTGTGGCGCTCACCTTGTGGGCCCCGCCTAGGTTTGCACACCGGGCTCACTTCGTCACGGGAGCTCTTGTTGGAAAGACTGGCTCACCACGGCGTCTCTTCCTAGCGTTTCCTATAGGGCACTTGCTGCCTAGCCCCGCATACCGTTGGAAACATTTCTGACATCGTCAAACCTGTTGGTAGCTGCGAGACGGTGTGCCCACAGTGTTCCTTCACGGAGTCGAGTAGACGGCCCATAGCTCGTGTGCCACGCGTAGGGATACGGACATTTCCAACTTGGCGAAACGAGGCGATCGTGGAAGGACGGTTTCCCCATTGTGTTGTTTCACAGAATTGAGTGTGTGGCACTCTCGGTCTATCTGGGCCCTCCCTCCCCGCCCCTCCCCCCCCCCCGCGCCCGCCCCCCGGTTTGCCAACAGATCTGCCTTTGGGAAACAAGCAAGGTGTTAGTTTGAACAAGGTTGCTCCCCACTGTGCCTACGCACCGTCGCGGAAAGGACACCTTCCCCATCGTTGGCCGTGTGGAATTTCAAACAATTCCCGCGCAGGGACACAAGATGTCACTTGAAACCACGTAACCGCCAAGTGCCGTGGGACCCCGCTGCGCGTATGGCGCTTTCGCTCTAAGCCTCACGTCCGTGTTCCGCCTCTTCCAAGGCGGAGCATGGAGACGTTAGCGGAAAGATGTGGTTCCCACACTCTTGATTCTCATAGAGGACTCTCTGGCCCTGAGTGTACAGGTCAGACTGCGTCTTCGCAGTGTTCGAAGTCAAACAAGGTGTCGGTTCCGACACGGGTTCTGCCCAGCGCTCTTTCAGAGGACCGAATACAGGTCACTTGTCACACGGTTCCCTGCATAGGCTGTCCAACGCTTCTCCGGGAGTGATACAAGATGTTAGCTGAAGAACGGTTTCGCCAAAGGGCACTTCGACCCAGATGAGTGTCGGGAACTTTCCGCCTGGGCCCCCCCCCCCCCCCATACGTTATCCATCCTTTCGAAGGTACTGACACGTGACGGTAGCTGGCATACGTTTTCTCCACACGAGTCCTTCACCGGTGGGGAAAAGGTCCCCTTCCACGTGGTTCTCCGCATAGGATTTCAAACACGTTCAACTCTGGGATCCAGGAGGTCAGTTACTTGAGTCGCTGGGATCCCTTCGGAAGTGCTTTCCGAGAATGGAGGAAATGGCCTTTTCGTCATAGGCCCCCACGTAGGTTTTCAAAACGAACTCGGGAAACAACAAGATGTTCGTTGAATGATGGCTTCTCCCCAGTGCCCTCTCACAATATGGAGGGCGGGTCACCATCCCCACGGTGCCCCGCCTAGGTCTCCAAACACTTGGAACGTGGGGAGACGAGGTGTCTGTTCAAAGACGTTTTCCCCCAAGTGCACGTGGACACACGTCTTGAGTAGAAGACGCTTGCCGCACAGTCCCAGCACAGGGTCGCCAACGGTTCTCACTGCGAGAACCGAGATGCTCGTGACAAGACGGCTTGCCCGCTTTCACAGAGTGCTTTCACAGAGTGGACTCCATGGCAGTTGGACTGTGGGCCCCGCTGAGGGTTTCAAACACTTCCAACTTGGTGACACGACATGTGGGGCGAGGGATGGTTGGCCCACAGTGTTGTTTCCCAGAACTGTGTCAATGGCACCTTTTCCTAGGTCCCGCTGGAGTTTTCAAACAGTTTTCACGTCGTGACACAAGCTTTTCCCCGAAAGATGGGTCCTCCCAAGTTCCCTCTCCCCATATCGAGCCAAGGTCACCTTGCCCATGGTTCCCTGCCTAGGTTTCCAAACACGTGTCACGTAGGAAAGAAAAGACGTGACTGGAGCGACGTTCGCCCCCATGTGCAGTGGGACAGACTTGAGTATGTGGCTCTTTCCGCAGAGTCCCAGCGCAGGTTTTCCAACAGTTCTGACTGAGAGCAGCAAGATGTTCGGGAAAAGGTGGTTTGCCCACAGTGTTCTTTCACAGACTTGAGTACAGCGCAATCCGCTCTGGAAGCCGCGTCGGGTTTCCGACACTTCCAACTTAGAGAAACGAGACGCTAGACGAAGGATGGTTGGCCCAGTGTGTTGTGTCACCGAGAGGAGGATAGGGCAGGCCTTCCCTCCTAGGTCCCACATACGTTTTCACACAGTTGTCCCATACGGAAACAAGACGTTCCTTGAGCTAAAGGGTTTCTCCACGGTATCGTCTCTCCATATCGAGGAAAGTTCACCTTCCAGGTGGTTCCCCGCATGAGTCTTCAAACAAACACGTGTCACGGAGGGAGACAAGACGTTGGTCGAGAGACGATTTCCCCCACGTGCAGGGGGACAGCGCTGAGTACAGGAGACTGCCCGCACAGTCCCGGCACAGGTTTTCCAACGGTTGTAACTGAGGGAAACACGATGTTAGGGAAAAGGTGGGTTGCCCACAGTGTTCTTTCACAGAGTCGAGTCTACGGCAGTGAGCTTGGGGGCGCCGCGCAGGATTTCCCACGCTTCCACATCGGTGCCACGAGACGTCGGAGGAAGGGTGCTATGCCCACCGGGCTGTTTCACAGCATGGAGGAAATGGCACTGTCTCCCTCGGGCCCGCTTCAGTCTCCTCACAGGTGTCACGTCGGGACCCAAGCTTTTCCTTCAAAGATGGGTTCTCCAAAGTCCCCTCTCACAATATCGAGTGACGGTCACCTTCCCCATGGTTCCCCGCATAGGCTTCTCAACACTTGTAACGTGGGGAGAAAAGACCTGAGTTTGAGTGAAGTATCGCCCGAGTGCCCCCGGACAGAGTGGCGTGTAGGAGACGGTCCGCACAGTCCCGGCACAGGTTTTCCAACAGTGGTAACGGGGAGACGCACGACGTTTAGGGAAAGGGTGGTTTGCCCACAGTGTTCTTGCCCAGGGTTGAGTCTAGGGGCAACGAGCTTGTGGGCGCCGCCTAGGATTTCCCACACTTCCAACGGTATCAATGCCACGAGACGTTAGACGAAGGCTGGTTGGCCCGCTGTCTTGTTTCACAGAATCGCGTAAACGGCAGGCACATGCTTCAGAGCCCCACAGAAGTTTGCCAACGGTTGTCGCAGAGGGAAACAAGAGTCTCCTCGAAGGACGGTTTCTCCACAGCATTCTTTCCCAGTGGGCTGGCATGTGTCACTTTCCCCACCGGGACCCGCTTTGCATTTCTGACAGTTCGAAGGAAGCTCTGCCACATCGTACCTGAAAGATGATTTTCCCCAGGTGCAGTTTGGCCGGGTTGAGCAGCTGGCACTTTGGGCAGCGTCCCTGCCTAGGGGTGCACCCACTTCTAACTTTGTGAGACAAGATGTCGGTGAAGAGTTGCTTGTCGCACAGTGTCCTTTGGCAAATTTGCGTGTGTGGCGCTCACCTTGTGGGCCCCGCCTAGGTTTGCACACCGGGCTCACTTCGTCACGGGAGCTCTTGTTGGAAAGACTGGCTCACCACGGCGTCTCTTCCTAGCGTTTCCTATAGGGCACTTGCTGCCTAGCCCCGCATACCGTTGGAAACATTTCTGACATCGTCAAACCTGTTGGTAGCTGCGAGACGGTGTGCCCACAGTGTTCCTTCACGGAGTCGAGTAGACGGCCCATAGCTCGTGTGCCACGCGTAGGGATACGGACATTTCCAACTTGGCGAAACGAGGCGATCGTGGAAGGACGGTTTCCCCATTGTGTTGTTTCACAGAATTGAGTGTGTGGCACTCTCGGTCTATCTGGGCCCTCCCTCCCCGCCCCTCCCCCCCCCCCGCGCCCGCCCCCCGGTTTGCCAACAGATCTGCCTTTGGGAAACAAGCAAGGTGTTAGTTTGAACAAGGTTGCTCCCCACTGTGCCTACGCACCGTCGCGGAAAGGACACCTTCCCCATCGTTGGCCGTGTGGAATTTCAAACAATTCCCGCGCAGGGACACAAGATGTCACTTGAAACCACGTAACCGCCAAGTGCCGTGGGACCCCGCTGCGCGTATGGCGCTTTCGCTCTAAGCCTCACGTCCGTGTTCCGCCTCTTCCAAGGCGGAGCATGGAGACGTTAGCGGAAAGATGTGGTTCCCACACTCTTGATTCTCATAGAGGACTCTCTGGCCCTGAGTGTACAGGTCAGACTGCGTCTTCGCAGTGTTCGAAGTCAAACAAGGTGTCGGTTCCGACACGGGTTCTGCCCAGCGCTCTTTCAGAGGACCGAATACAGGTCACTTGTCACACGGTTCCCTGCATAGGCTGTCCAACGCTTCTCCGGGAGTGATACAAGATGTTAGCTGAAGAACGGTTTCGCCAAAGGGCACTTCGACCCAGATGAGTGTCGGGAACTTTCCGCCTGGGCCCCCCCCCCCCCCCCATACGTTATCCATCCTTTCGAAGGTACTGACACGTGACGGTAGCTGGCATACGTTTTCTCCACACGAGTCCTTCACCGGTGGGGAAAAGGTCCCCTTCCACGTGGTTCTCCGCATAGGATTTCAAACACGTTCAACTCTGGGATCCAGGAGGTCAGTTACTTGAGTCGCTGGGATCCCTTCGGAAGTGCTTTCCGAGAATGGAGGAAATGGCCTTTTCGTCATAGGCCCCCACGTAGGTTTTCAAAACGAACTCGGGGAAACAACAAGATGTTCGTTGAATGATGGCTTCTCCCCAGTGCCCTCTCACAATATGGAGGGCGGGTCACCATCCCCACGGTGCCCCGCCTAGGTCTCCAAACACTTGGAACGTGGGGAGACGAGGTGTCTGTTCAAAGACGTTTTCCCCCAAGTGCACGTGGACACACGTCTTGAGTAGAAGACGCTTGCCGCACAGTCCCAGCACAGGGTCGCCAACGGTTCTCACTGCGAGAACCGAGATGCTCGTGACAAGACGGCTTGCCCGCTTTCACAGAGTGCTTTCACAGAGTGGACTCCATGGCAGTTGGACTGTGGGCCCCGCTGAGGGTTTCAAACACTTCCAACTTGGTGACACGACATGTGGGGCGAGGGATGGTTGGCCCACAGTGTTGTTTCCCAGAACTGTGTCAATGGCACCTTTTCCTAGGTCCCGCTGGAGTTTTCAAACAGTTTTCACGTCGTGACACAAGCTTTTCCCCGAAAGATGGGTCCTCCCAAGTTCCCTCTCCCCATATCGAGCCAAGGTCACCTTGCCCATGGTTCCCTGCCTAGGTTTCCAAACACGTGTCACGTAGGAAAGAAAAGACGTGACTGGAGCGACGTTCGCCCCCATGTGCAGTGGGACAGACTTGAGTATGTGGCTCTTTCCGCAGAGTCCCAGCGCAGGTTTTCCAACAGTTCTGACTGAGAGCAGCAAGATGTTCGGGAAAAGGTGGTTTGCCCACAGTGTTCTTTCACAGACTTGAGTACAGCGCAATCCGCTCTGGAAGCCGCGTCGGGTTTCCGACACTTCCAACTTAGAGAAACGAGACGCTAGACGAAGGATGGTTGGCCCAGTGTGTTGTGTCACCGAGAGGAGGATAGGGCAGGCCCTTCCCTCCTAGGTCCCACATACGTTTTCACACAGTTGTCCCATACGGAAACAAGACGTTCCTTGAGCTAAAGGGTTTCTCCACGGTATCGTCTCTCCATATCGAGGAAAGTTCACCTTCCAGGTGGTTCCCCGCATGAGTCTTCAAACAAACACGTGTCACGGAGGGAGACAAGACGTTGGTCGAGAGACGATTTCCCCCACGTGCAGGGGGACAGCGCTGAGTACAGGAGACTGCCCGCACAGTCCCGGCACAGGTTTTCCAACGGTTGTAACTGAGGGAAACACGATGTTAGGGAAAAGGTGGGTTGCCCACAGTGTTCTTTCACAGAGTCGAGTCTACGGCAGTGAGCTTGGGGGCGCCGCGCAGGATTTCCCACGCTTCCACATCGGTGCCACGAGACGTCGGAGGAAGGGTGCTATGCCCACCGGGCTGTTTCACAGCATGGAGGAAATGGCACTGTCTCCCTCGGGCCCGCTTCAGTCTCCTCACAGGTGTCACGTCGGGACCCAAGCTTTTCCTTCAAAGATGGGTTCTCCAAAGTCCCCTCTCACAATATCGAGTGACGGTCACCTTCCCCATGGTTCCCCGCATAGGCTTCTCAACACTTGTAACGTGGGGAGAAAAGACCTGAGTTTGAGTGAAGTATCGCCCGAGTGCCCCGGACAGAGTGGCGTGTAGGAGACGGTCCGCACAGTCCCGGCACAGGTTTTCCAACAGTGGTAACGGGGAGACGCACGACGTTTAGGGAAAGGGTGGTTTGCCCACAGTGTTCTTGCCCAGGGTTGAGTCTAGGGGCAACGAGCTTGTGGGCGCCGCCTAGGATTTCCCACACTTCCAACGGTATCAATGCCACGAGACGTTAGACGAAGGCTGGTTGGCCCGCTGTCTTGTTTCACAGAATCGCGTAAACGGCAGGCACATGCTTCAGAGCCCCACAGAAGTTTGCCAACGGTTGTCGCAGAGGGAAACAAGAGTCTCCTCGAAGGACGGTTTCTCCACAGCATTCTTTCCCAGTGGGCTGGCATGTGTCACTTTCCCCACCGGGACCCGCTTTGCATTTCTGACAGTTCGAAGGAAGCTCTGCCACATCGTACCTGAAAGATGATTTTCCCCAGGTGCAGTTTGGCCGGGTTGAGCAGCTGGCACTTTGGGCAGCGTCCCTGCCTAGGGGTGCACCCACTTCTAACTTTGTGAGACAAGATGTCGGTGAAGAGTTGCTTGTCGCACAGTGTCCTTTGGCAAATTTGCGTGTGTGGCGCTCACCTTGTGGGCCCCGCCTAGGTTTGCACACCGGGCTCACTTCGTCACGGGAGCTCTTGTTGGAAAGACTGGCTCACCACGGCGTCTCTTCCTAGCGTTTCCTATAGGGCACTTGCTGCCTAGCCCCGCATACCGTTGGAAACATTTCTGACATCGTCAAACCTGTTGGTAGCTGCGAGACGGTGTGCCCACAGTGTTCCTTCACGGAGTCGAGTAGACGGCCCATAGCTCGTGTGCCACGCGTAGGGATACGGACATTTCCAACTTGGCGAAACGAGGCGATCGTGGAAGGACGGTTTCCCCATTGTGTTGTTTCACAGAATTGAGTGTGTGGCACTCTCGGTCTATCTGGGCCCTCCCTCCCCGCCCCTCCCCCCCCCCCGCGCCCGCCCCCCGGTTTGCCAACAGATCTGCCTTTGGGAAACAAGCAAGGTGTTAGTTTGAACAAGGTTGCTCCCCACTGTGCCTACGCACCGTCGCGGAAAGGACACCTTCCCCATCGTTGGCCGTGTGGAATTTCAAACAATTCCCGCGCAGGGACACAAGATGTCACTTGAAACCACGTAACCGCCAAGTGCCGTGGGACCCCGCTGCGCGTATGGCGCTTTCGCTCTAAGCCTCACGTCCGTGTTCCGCCTCTTCCAAGGCGGAGCATGGAGACGTTAGCGGAAAGATGTGGTTCCCACACTCTTGATTCTCATAGAGGACTCTCTGGCCCTGAGTGTACAGGTCAGACTGCGTCTTCGCAGTGTTCGAAGTCAAACAAGGTGTCGGTTCCGACACGGGTTCTGCCCAGCGCTCTTTCAGAGGACCGAATACAGGTCACTTGTCACACGGTTCCCTGCATAGGCTGTCCAACGCTTCTCCGGGAGTGATACAAGATGTTAGCTGAAGAACGGTTTCGCCAAAGGGCACTTCGACCCAGATGAGTGTCGGGAACTTTCCGCCTGGGCCCCCCCCCCCCCCCATACGTTATCCATCCTTTCGAAGGTACTGACACGTGACGGTAGCTGGCATACGTTTTCTCCACACGAGTCCTTCACCGGTGGGGAAAAGGTCCCCTTCCACGTGGTTCTCCGCATAGGATTTCAAACACGTTCAACTCTGGGATCCAGGAGGTCAGTTACTTGAGTCGCTGGGATCCCTTCGGAAGTGCTTTCCGAGAATGGAGGAAATGGCCTTTTCGTCATAGGCCCCCACGTAGGTTTTCAAAACGAACTCGGGGAAACAACAAGATGTTCGTTGAATGATGGCTTCTCCCCAGTGCCCTCTCACAATATGGAGGGCGGGTCACCATCCCCACGGTGCCCCGCCTAGGTCTCCAAACACTTGGAACGTGGGGAGACGAGGTGTCTGTTCAAAGACGTTTTCCCCCAAGTGCACGTGGACACACGTCTTGAGTAGAAGACGCTTGCCGCACAGTCCCAGCACAGGGTCGCCAACGGTTCTCACTGCGAGAACCGAGATGCTCGTGACAAGACGGCTTGCCCGCTTTCACAGAGTGCTTTCACAGAGTGGACTCCATGGCAGTTGGACTGTGGGCCCCGCTGAGGGTTTCAAACACTTCCAACTTGGTGACACGACATGTGGGGCGAGGGATGGTTGGCCCACAGTGTTGTTTCCCAGAACTGTGTCAATGGCACCTTTTCCTAGGTCCCGCTGGAGTTTTCAAACAGTTTTCACGTCGTGACACAAGCTTTTCCCCGAAAGATGGGTCCTCCCAAGTTCCCTCTCCCCATATCGAGCCAAGGTCACCTTGCCCATGGTTCCCTGCCTAGGTTTCCAAACACGTGTCACGTAGGAAAGAAAAGACGTGACTGGAGCGACGTTCGCCCCCATGTGCAGTGGGACAGACTTGAGTATGTGGCTCTTTCCGCAGAGTCCCAGCGCAGGTTTTCCAACAGTTCTGACTGAGAGCAGCAAGATGTTCGGGAAAAGGTGGTTTGCCCACAGTGTTCTTTCACAGACTTGAGTACAGCGCAATCCGCTCTGGAAGCCGCGTCGGGTTTCCGACACTTCCAACTTAGAGAAACGAGACGCTAGACGAAGGATGGTTGGCCCAGTGTGTTGTGTCACCGAGAGGAGGATAGGGCAGGCCCTTCCCTCCTAGGTCCCACATACGTTTTCACACAGTTGTCCCATACGGAAACAAGACGTTCCTTGAGCTAAAGGGTTTCTCCACGGTATCGTCTCTCCATATCGAGGAAAGTTCACCTTCCAGGTGGTTCCCCGCATGAGTCTTCAAACAAACACGTGTCACGGAGGGAGACAAGACGTTGGTCGAGAGACGATTTCCCCCACGTGCAGGGGGACAGCGCTGAGTACAGGAGACTGCCCGCACAGTCCCGGCACAGGTTTTCCAACGGTTGTAACTGAGGGAAACACGATGTTAGGGAAAAGGTGGGTTGCCCACAGTGTTCTTTCACAGAGTCGAGTCTACGGCAGTGAGCTTGGGGGCGCCGCGCAGGATTTCCCACGCTTCCACATCGGTGCCACGAGACGTCGGAGGAAGGGTGCTATGCCCACCGGGCTGTTTCACAGCATGGAGGAAATGGCACTGTCTCCCTCGGGCCCGCTTCAGTCTCCTCACAGGTGTCACGTCGGGACCCAAGCTTTTCCTTCAAAGATGGGTTCTCCAAAGTCCCCTCTCACAATATCGAGTGACGGTCACCTTCCCCATGGTTCCCCGCATAGGCTTCTCAACACTTGTAACGTGGGGAGAAAAGACCTGAGTTTGAGTGAAGTATCGCCCGAGTGCCCCCGGACAGAGTGGCGTGTAGGAGACGGTCCGCACAGTCCCGGCACAGGTTTTCCAACAGTGGTAACGGGGAGACGCACGACGTTTAGGGAAAGGGTGGTTTGCCCACAGTGTTCTTGCCCAGGGTTGAGTCTAGGGGCAACGAGCTTGTGGGCGCCGCCTAGGATTTCCCACACTTCCAACGGTATCAATGCCACGAGACGTTAGACGAAGGCTGGTTGGCCCGCTGTCTTGTTTCACAGAATCGCGTAAACGGCAGGCACATGCTTCAGAGCCCCACAGAAGTTTGCCAACGGTTGTCGCAGAGGGAAACAAGAGTCTCCTCGAAGGACGGTTTCTCCACAGCATTCTTTCCCAGTGGGCTGGCATGTGTCACTTTCCCCACCGGGACCCGCTTTGCATTTCTGACAGTTCGAAGGAAGCTCTGCCACATCGTACCTGAAAGATGATTTTCCCCAGGTGCAGTTTGGCCGGGTTGAGCAGCTGGCACTTTGGGCAGCGTCCCTGCCTAGGGGTGCACCCACTTCTAACTTTGTGAGACAAGATGTCGGTGAAGAGTTGCTTGTCGCACAGTGTCCTTTGGCAAATTTGCGTGTGTGGCGCTCACCTTGTGGGCCCCGCCTAGGTTTGCACACCGGGCTCACTTCGTCACGGGAGCTCTTGTTGGAAAGACTGGCTCACCACGGCGTCTCTTCCTAGCGTTTCCTATAGGGCACTTGCTGCCTAGCCCCGCATACCGTTGGAAACATTTCTGACATCGTCAAACCTGTTGGTAGCTGCGAGACGGTGTGCCCACAGTGTTCCTTCACGGAGTCGAGTAGACGGCCCATAGCTCGTGTGCCACGCGTAGGGATACGGACATTTCCAACTTGGCGAAACGAGGCGATCGTGGAAGGACGGTTTCCCCATTGTGTTGTTTCACAGAATTGAGTGTGTGGCACTCTCGGTCTATCTGGGCCCTCCCTCCCCGCCCCTCCCCCCCCCCCGCGCCCGCCCCCCCGGTTTGCCAACAGATCTGCCTTTGGGAAACAAGCAAGGTGTTAGTTTGAACAAGGTTGCTCCCCACTGTGCCTACGCACCGTCGCGGAAAGGACACCTTCCCCATCGTTGGCCGTGTGGAATTTCAAACAATTCCCGCGCAGGGACACAAGATGTCACTTGAAACCACGTAACCGCCAAGTGCCGTGGGACCCCGCTGCGCGTATGGCGCTTTCGCTCTAAGCCTCACGTCCGTGTTCCGCCTCTTCCAAGGCGGAGCATGGAGACGTTAGCGGAAAGATGTGGTTCCCACACTCTTGATTCTCATAGAGGACTCTCTGGCCCTGAGTGTACAGGTCAGACTGCGTCTTCGCAGTGTTCGAAGTCAAACAAGGTGTCGGTTCCGACACGGGTTCTGCCCAGCGCTCTTTCAGAGGACCGAATACAGGTCACTTGTCACACGGTTCCCTGCATAGGCTGTCCAACGCTTCTCCGGGAGTGATACAAGATGTTAGCTGAAGAACGGTTTCGCCAAAGGGCACTTCGACCCAGATGAGTGTCGGGAACTTTCCGCCTGGGCCCCCCCCCCCCCCCCCATACGTTATCCATCCTTTCGAAGGTACTGACACGTGACGGTAGCTGGCATACGTTTTCTCCACACGAGTCCTTCACCGGTGGGGAAAAGGTCCCCTTCCACGTGGTTCTCCGCATAGGATTTCAAACACGTTCAACTCTGGGATCCAGGAGGTCAGTTACTTGAGTCGCTGGGATCCCTTCGGAAGTGCTTTCCGAGAATGGAGGAAATGGCCTTTTCGTCATAGGCCCCCACGTAGGTTTTCAAAACGAACTCGGGGAAACAACAAGATGTTCGTTGAATGATGGCTTCTCCCCAGTGCCCTCTCACAATATGGAGGGCGGGTCACCATCCCCACGGTGCCCCGCCTAGGTCTCCAAACACTTGGAACGTGGGGAGACGAGGTGTCTGTTCAAAGACGTTTTCCCCCAAGTGCACGTGGACACACGTCTTGAGTAGAAGACGCTTGCCGCACAGTCCCAGCACAGGGTCGCCAACGGTTCTCACTGCGAGAACCGAGATGCTCGTGACAAGACGGCTTGCCCGCTTTCACAGAGTGCTTTCACAGAGTGGACTCCATGGCAGTTGGACTGTGGGCCCCGCTGAGGGTTTCAAACACTTCCAACTTGGTGACACGACATGTGGGGCGAGGGATGGTTGGCCCACAGTGTTGTTTCCCAGAACTGTGTCAATGGCACCTTTTCCTAGGTCCCGCTGGAGTTTTCAAACAGTTTTCACGTCGTGACACAAGCTTTTCCCCGAAAGATGGGTCCTCCCAAGTTCCCTCTCCCCATATCGAGCCAAGGTCACCTTGCCCATGGTTCCCTGCCTAGGTTTCCAAACACGTGTCACGTAGGAAAGAAAAGACGTGACTGGAGCGACGTTCGCCCCCCATGTGCAGTGGGACAGACTTGAGTATGTGGCTCTTTCCGCAGAGTCCCAGCGCAGGTTTTCCAACAGTTCTGACTGAGAGCAGCAAGATGTTCGGGAAAAGGTGGTTTGCCCACAGTGTTCTTTCACAGACTTGAGTACAGCGCAATCCGCTCTGGAAGCCGCGTCGGGTTTCCGACACTTCCAACTTAGAGAAACGAGACGCTAGACGAAGGATGGTTGGCCCAGTGTGTTGTGTCACCGAGAGGAGGATAGGGCAGGCCCTTCCCTCCTAGGTCCCACATACGTTTTCACACAGTTGTCCCATACGGAAACAAGACGTTCCTTGAGCTAAAGGGTTTCTCCACGGTATCGTCTCTCCATATCGAGGAAAGTTCACCTTCCAGGTGGTTCCCCGCATGAGTCTTCAAACAAACACGTGTCACGGAGGGAGACAAGACGTTGGTCGAGAGACGATTTCCCCCACGTGCAGGGGGACAGCGCTGAGTACAGGAGACTGCCCGCACAGTCCCGGCACAGGTTTTCCAACGGTTGTAACTGAGGGAAACACGATGTTAGGGAAAAGGTGGGTTGCCCACAGTGTTCTTTCACAGAGTCGAGTCTACGGCAGTGAGCTTGGGGGCGCCGCGCAGGATTTCCCACGCTTCCACATCGGTGCCACGAGACGTCGGAGGAAGGGTGCTATGCCCACCGGGCTGTTTCACAGCATGGAGGAAATGGCACTGTCTCCCTCGGGCCCGCTTCAGTCTCCTCACAGGTGTCACGTCGGGACCCAAGCTTTTCCTTCAAAGATGGGTTCTCCAAAGTCCCCTCTCACAATATCGAGTGACGGTCACCTTCCCCATGGTTCCCCGCATAGGCTTCTCAACACTTGTAACGTGGGGAGAAAAGACCTGAGTTTGAGTGAAGTATCGCCCGAGTGCCCCCGGACAGAGTGGCGTGTAGGAGACGGTCCGCACAGTCCCGGCACAGGTTTTCCAACAGTGGTAACGGGGAGACGCACGACGTTTAGGGAAAGGGTGGTTTGCCCACAGTGTTCTTGCCCAGGGTTGAGTCTAGGGGCAACGAGCTTGTGGGCGCCGCCTAGGATTTCCCACACTTCCAACGGTATCAATGCCACGAGACGTTAGACGAAGGCTGGTTGGCCCGCTGTCTTGTTTCACAGAATCGCGTAAACGGCAGGCACATGCTTCAGAGCCCCACAGAAGTTTGCCAACGGTTGTCGCAGAGGGAAACAAGAGTCTCCTCGAAGGACGGTTTCTCCACAGCATTCTTTCCCAGTGGGCTGGCATGTGTCACTTTCCCCACCGGGACCCGCTTTGCATTTCTGACAGTTCGAAGGAAGCTCTGCCACATCGTACCTGAAAGATGATTTTCCCCAGGTGCAGTTTGGCCGGGTTGAGCAGCTGGCACTTTGGGCAGCGTCCCTGCCTAGGGTGCACCCACTTCTAACTTTGTGAGACAAGATGTCGGTGAAGAGTTGCTTGTCGCACAGTGTCCTTTGGCAAATTTGCGTGTGTGGCGCTCACCTTGTGGGCCCCGCCTAGGTTTGCACACCGGGCTCACTTCGTCACGGGAGCTCTTGTTGGAAAGACTGGCTCACCACGGCGTCTCTTCCTAGCGTTTCCTATAGGGCAC
>NW_025927569.1:0-32041 GCF_022837055.1 Prionailurus viverrinus
CCTTCCCCCCCCTTTCCCCCCCCCCCCCCCCCCCCCCCGGCGAGTGAGAGACTCACATGACATCTCTTTTTCCCCCAGAAATCCCGCTCCTTGTATCTGTGCTTACCAGACACACCTTCTGGGTCTTTCTTCATTTTGTTCCCTTAATATTTTGGCTGACTTCTAGAATATATCCGTGGCATATATTTGGCGAATCTTTTTGTTGTTGTTCTTATTCCTACTATTGACGGTTTCATTTTCAAGAGCTATTTTTCTACACCGGTCTCATAACCAGGGAGCATCCAAGGCCTGAGGCCTTAGAATCCACACTGGGCCTGAACCTAGAGGGTAATGACATCACTTCCTGCCTGGTAGGCCAGCAGGCCATTGGCCAGGAGGGTGGGATGGGCGGGGAGAGGTGTGGGGGAGCATCATTCCGATGGGAGTGGCAGCCAAGGAACCCATGTAAAGGGGCCTGTCTCCTGTGGATGAGGCTTGACAGTGGCTGCTGTTTAGGCTTCTGTTGCTCACAGACTCTAGGACCTGATACTCTAGGACTGCTACCCGATGTGCTTGCAAGTCTGGGTAGATGGACATGCGTGCGTGCGCGTGTGTGTGTGTGTGTGTGTGTGTGTGTGTGTATGTGGGCACGCGTGCATGTGTGTGTGTGTGCACTGGGGCAGGCCTGCAGCCTAGAGACCGTGAATGTACATTGTGAAGAATACAAGGTTGTGCCCAGGCGACACAGGCTGGGTTTCTATGTATGGTCCTGTAGGTATTCAAAAGTGGCCGTATGTTTTCAAGATACAATTGCTTTGTTGGACTTCTTATATGCTGGGTTAATTCTACCCACATGTCATGAAAGCCATGTTACCAACATGTTTGGCCATAAAGGCTGCTGCATCGTCAGCCCACCAGGATGGTACGCTTTACGTCCTATGAAGTTTTACTCACAGTTTTGAGGATAAACTTGGGAGGCACAAGCAATGCAACAGCAAGTCTGAGGCCAGGAACACTATCTGCCAGAACCCTTTTCCCACATTAGGACGTGTTCTGGCCTGAGTCGACCACGTGTGGTGTCTGGTGTACGAGGTCGTCACTTATACAGCATGAAGCTGTTTAGGGCCATCTCCCGTGCTGATACGTACATAACTCAGGTGACAGGTTGCAAGGCACGAGGCCTCACAAATCCACAGAGTCTCCGTTTGATTCCCTGAAGAGTTCTCCACACACCACATACATCCTGCTCTCAGCATGCCATAGGGAAGACCTCTCCCAGTAGGAACCACCATTACTATCTTTGTCAACAGGTTTCTCACCAGATGCTTACAAGGAAACTTGACTGGGGCATGTTTCTTTTTCCAGGCCTGCCTCACCAAAGGAGATGATAACAAGTAGAAGGAACACAGTTTCTCTTCTAGTCCCCGATTGTCTAGGTGGAGGGGCTCCTGGGTGGCTCAGCTGGTTAGGCCTCTTACTCTTGATTTTGGCTCAGGTCATGATCTCATGGATCATGGGATCCAGCCCTGTGTTGGGCCCCGCCCTGACAGTGCAGAGCCTTTTTGGGATTCTCTCTCCTTCTCTCTCTGCCCCCCTCTCTCTATACCAAAATAAATAAACATTTTGTATGCCAACTGTAGATATTTACTCCTCCAATATCTAAGTGCCTAAATATACAAAGCAAAAACTAACAGAGCTAAAAGGAATAATAAACAGTAATACGATACTAGTGGGGGATTTGAACACCCCACTCAATAAATAAACATTGTTAAGAAAGTGTCTAGGTGGGGTTTTTAGGCACAGCTTATACATCAGCAGGAATTCAAGTTTCTTTCTCCGAGCAAAGGTACAGTGATATCTCCTAGCATTGCTCATTAGTCAGTACCAGATTTCATATTCCAATAATATGTATATTATCCTAAGAAAGAACATGGTCCTCTGTGGAATCAACCCACTTAGGAGCATGTGTTCTTTTTACTACCCTGTCCCATTTCCTTTTATTACCTGTTGGACGAACATCCTTCCCCCAGTGATGGTGCCAGTTCAGAGGTACTGCTTAACCTAGAGGTGAGGCCAAGGAGTAGTGTGCACGCGGCTAGAATGGGGCTGCCTTCAGAGTCAGCCATAATTGGGCTACATGTACTAGTAAACAAGCCTAAAGTACCATTATGAATAAGTACTGTCAAATTTAGTCATACGGGTTTCACGTTTTTGTGTGTGCATTTGTTTTTTTTCTTTGGAGAGAGAGAGAGAGAGAGAGAGAGAGAGAGAGAGCGCCTGCAGGTAGGGGAGAGGGGCAGAGGGAGAGAATCTTAAGCAGACTCCACACTCAATGTGGAGCCTGACATGGGGCTCAATCCATGACCATGGGATCATGACCTGAGCCAAAATGAAGAGTGGGACACTCAATCTACTAAGCCACCCAGGTGCCCCTGTATTTTATTTTGATATCAACCTCTTGGTGCAAATATGTTTAGACGTCGGCAAGGGACCATGGCATCACAGAAAATGACAGAAAACCTATGTGAAGTGTGAAAGATATTTATCAAAGTTAGATTGAGGGGCGCCTGGGTGGCTCAGTCGGTTGAGTATTGGACTCTTGGTCTTGGCTCAGGTCATCATCTCATGGTTCGTGAGATCAAGCGCTACATTAGGCTCTGTGCTGACAGCCCAGAGACTGTTTAGGATTCTCTCTCCCTGTCTCTCTCTCTCTCTCTCGGCCCTTCTCCCACTTGCTTGCTCTCATGCTATCTCTAAATAAAGAAATAAACATTAAACAAATAATAATGAATTGTATAATTTCATTCTCCCTTAGTGTCTCCTTTCCACCTGCAGAGCCAACAAAACTTTTCAGCAGAGTCCTCACTTTCCAACGAATATAATCCAAGGACATAATAATTTGAACTGTTAGCCCATACCTTCAGTGTTTTCCCATAACCTGCCTTAAATACCAGGTATTTCCAATGCCCACTCCCATGTTCAGTGAGACTAGTGAGGGTGGTAAGTAATGTGCTATATCCAGGTCATATTCTGTTTCTTGGGCTACTTCTGTACTCTGCGTGTCAACTTTTGTCTGCTACTGTACCTCGGACCGCACATACAAAACACAACAAATCTTTTTTTTTTTTTTTTTTAATTTTAATTCTTTGGAGACAGCATGAGCAGGGGAGGGGCAAAGAGAAGGGGACAGAGGATCTGACAGGCTGACAGCAGCGAGCCTGATGTGGGGCTCGAACTCATGAACTGTGAGATCATGACCTGAGTCGAAGTCAGATGCTCAACCAACTGAGCCACCCATGTGCCCCGTCAACAAATCTTAAAATGTATAGGGACTCTGCACTGATCTTGGAGAATGTCAGGCAACATTTAGGATTCTCTCAGGGCTCAGAATGGCTCTTGATCTGCAAGGCCCAAGGTAATTTCCCTTTCCTTTCCTTAGGGGGAGTAACAACACGTTCCTGATCTAAACACCTTATGATTTCCAAGACAACACACACGCGAGCGTGCGCGCGCGCGCACACACACACACACACACACACACACACACCCCACTATTTTCTTTTTGGCAAAAATGTTTACAAGTCTGTGAAATGCCTTCCATCTGCTCTGATCCCTCAGGCATATGTTTCCTGAGTCCCTGCTGGTCCCCCTTTATCCTTTGTGTGGAATCCTCTCCTGCTTTTGGTGTGTTTTTGTTTCTAGGGACATCTTGGAGGAGGACCGCTTGCTACCCAGTGTTGTAAGATTGAAAGTACATGGGGTGTACGGCCACCAAAACTCACTCACCTCCCCTACCCCAGGGCATTTAGCCCATCACTGACAGGTGCAGAGGTATGAAGTCTCCGTTTCCTGGCCTGGAGATGAACTCTTAAACATAACTTACCGCTAAATTCTCTTACAGCTATCAGGACAAAGCCTCCCCGTGGCACTTTAATTGAAATCACACTATCGACGCCAACTGACCAGAAAGAACTCTAACATAAGAAGAAGACAGAGTTTGACTCAAACCCGGATTAGGATAGCTGCCCGGGGAACCCCATCCTCAGGGGGAAGAAAGTGCTCTGGAGAATGAACACTTTTTACAGGGTTACCTATGCTTTACATAGAGAGCCACAAATCAAGGTCACAAGTACATTCCTGAAAAATGCCGAGGCCACTTTCAGACAACAGGCTTGAGCAATGGAAACTTCATGAAGGCAGAAGGGCCCACAGTGACCACCTGGCTGAATGCAGGGACACGCCTCAAAATATCCACAGGCCTTCACTAACCAATGGGCCACTTATAGGCAAGGTTACCAAAAGAGAGAAAATCCCTCTTGAGGCACATGGGGCTGTGCCTCTTGCCCTACCCCTTCCCCCCACTGCCTCCTTGCAGACAGTCTCTGCTGTGCTGACCTGCCCTCTGTTCCCGGCAGTGTATTCAGTCAACTTCCATCCCCTTTGTCCTGCCTCAGGTGAACCTTCTCACACCCGCTCTGCCCCTTCCACACAATCCTCGCCCCATTTTGGGGGCCCCCATCCGATCGGGAGAGACAACACAAAAAGTTCAAAAAGATTATAGATCAACATAGACACGCAGGAATTACGAGTTTTAACATCACGGATGCAGGGAGTAAGAGCATTGATTGAAATACTAATGGCAAATGCTTCTCCTCACTGCGTGCCTGGCGGGCCAAAAATCACCCTTCAGGTTGGAACAAAGTTTATCCACCATTATGCTGACTTAGAAAGAAGTCTACCATGATTTCCCTTAAATATTAGGCCTTCAGACAGATTTTCTCTCAGCAACACCGTATATAGCAATTAATGCAAAATGGATCACAAACCTAAATAAAAGAGATAAAATAAAATTTCAAGAGGAATTTTGGAGAAAATTGTCATAAATTTGCATTAAGCAAAAAGTTCTAAGACACCACAGCAAAAGGACAGTCAGTACATAAAAGAAAAAGATTAAGAAATTGAAGTTGCTTAAAATTAAGAACCCTTTTGTGGGGAGCCTGGGTGGCTCAGTCAGTTAAGTGTCTGACTGTGGCTCAGGTCATGATCTCCCAGCTGGTGGGATCGAGCCCCTCGTCTGGCTCTCCCCTCTCAGGGCAGAGCCTGCTTTGGATCTTGCATCTCCCTCTCTCTCTGCTCTTCCCCCACTCTTGTGGGTATGCTTTCTCTCCCTGTCTCAAAACTAAATAAACATTTATTAAAAAGCAGTGTAAGGAAAAAAAGAACTCTTTTGCATCAACAGACACCAATAAGGAAATGAAAAGACAAGCCACAGACCGGAGAAAATAGCCTCAGATTGAACTGGAGGAATGAAGGAATAGTCTTCGCAAGAGCCAAAGAACTCTTCCAACTCCAAAAAGAGAAACAACAGGGTTTTTAAAGTCAGTAAAAGACATGAGAAGACATTTTGTCAAAGAAGACAAGTAAATGACTCATAAATATATGAAAAAGTGTTCAATATCACTGAAAGAGGACCCAGTTGTAGCCTTAAATGCCTCCATTTTGACCTCTGTCACTTTCTGGTTAAGTTTTCCTTTCCAGCTTATCTTTTTTTTTTTTTTTAAGTTTGAGTTGCTTATTTTGACAGAGAGACCGAGAGACAGAGAGCACAAGCTGGGGAAGGGCAGGGAGAGGAAGAGAGAGAATCCCAAGCAGGCTCAGCGGCCCTTGTCAGCGTGGAGCCCGACACGGGGCTCAAACTCATGAACCATGACCTGAGCCGAAATCAAGAGTCTGACACTTAACCGACTGAGCCACCCAGGCACCCCGTCTTCTTTAGAATTGGCTTAGTAACATTTTCTTTTCTCTAGCTTGCTTCACTGTAAGTATCCAGTGTATGATACGTATAACTTGCAAAATATAGGTGGATCGACGACGTTATCGCTAAGGCTTCCAGTAAACAGTTGGCTGTTAGTAGTTAAGTTTGGGAGGAGTCAGGAGGTATACACAGAGTTCTGACCTTGGGAGTCAGCACCCTTAACCCCGCCGGGTTCAAGGGTCATCTTGTGTCTCTATGTGCTGACGACATGGTCCTATGTGTTGAAAACTCTCAAATAATCCACACACACAAATACCAGAGTCAATGAACTACTTCTGGAAAGCTGCAGGGTACAACATATACAAAGATCGGGTGTGCTTCTATGCACTGGCAATGAACAATCTGAAAACAAAATGGAGAAAACAATTCCAGTTACAATTGCACCCAAAACAATAAACTATTGAGGAATACATTGATTCCAGGAGAAGCAAGACTTGTGCAGTGAAAGGTATAAACCATTGTTGTAAGAAATTAAAGAAGACCTAAGGGGAAAACCCCTCCAGTATTCACGTATCATAAGACTGAATGTAGTTAATATGGCCACACTCCTCAAAGGGATCTAGAGATTCAATTCGATCAAAATCTTTCCCTCTGCTTTTACTTTTGTTTTTTCCTTTTCCACTTTTTATCTAAATTTTTGTAGTTAACATACAGTGCAATCTTGGTCTCAGGAGTAGAATTCAGTGATTCATCACTTACATACAACACCCAGTGCTCATGATAACACGTGCCCTCCTTAGTACCCATCACCTGTCTAGCCCATCCCCTCCCTCCATCAAGCCTCAGTTTGTTCTCTAGCTCTAAGAGTCTCTTATGATTTGTTTCCCTCTCTCCCCCGCCCCCCCCCCCAAAATGTTCATCTGTTTTGTTTCTTAAAGTCCACACACAGGTGAAATCCTATGGTGTTTGTTTTGCTTTGACTGACCTCCTTCACTTAGCATAATAATACACTCTTGTTCCATCCCCAGTGTTGCAAATGACAAGAGTTCATTCTTTCTGAGGGCTGAGTAATACTTGATTGTATATATGTACCACATCTTCCTGATCCATTCATCAGTCCATGGACATTTGGGCTCTCTCCATAGTTTGGCTATTGTTGAGAACGCGGCTATATATAAACATCGGGGTGATGTGCTCCTTCAAATCACTACTTTTGTATCCTTTGGGTAAATATCCAGTAGTGCCATTGCTGGATCATCGGGTACCTCCACTGTCAACTTTCTGAGCAACTTCCATACTGTTCTCCGGACTGGCTGCACCAGTTTGCATTCCCACCAGCAGTGCCAGAGGGTTCCCCTTTCTCTGCATCCTCACCAACACCTGTTGGTTCTTGTGTTGTTAATGTTACCCATTCTGACAGATGTCTGGTGGTATCTCATCATGGTTTTGATTTGTATTTCCCTGATGATGAGTGATGCTGAACATCTTTTCACGTGTCTGTTAGCCAGCTGGATGTCTGCTTTGGAATACTGTCTGTTCATGTCTTCTGTCCACACTTCACTGGATTCTCTGTTTTTTGGGTGTTGAGGTTGATAAGTTCTTTACGGATTTTGGATACTAACCCTTTATCGGATTCGCCATTTTCAAATCTCTTCTTCCGTTCCTTCGGCTGCCTGTTAGTTTCATCGATCGTGTCCTTCACTGTGCAGAGGCTCTTTATCTTGATGAAGTGCCAGGAGTTCATCTTTGCTTCTGTTTGCCTTGCCTCTGGCGACGTGTCCAGGAAGAAGTTGTTCTGGCCGATGTCAAACAGGTTGTTGCCTGTGTCCTCCTCTAGGGTTCTGATGGTTTCCTGTCTTACATTGAGGTCTTTCTTCCATTCTGAATTTATCTTTCTGTGTCAAGCAAGAGATTGGTCCAGCTTCGCTCTTCTGCATGTTGCTGTCCGGGTTTCCCAACACCGTCGGTTGCAGAGACTGTCTTTTTTCCATTGGATATTCATCCTGCTTTGTCGAAGAGGAGTTGACCATATCGTTGTGGGTCCATTTCTGGGCTTTCTATTCTGTGCCATTGGTCTATGTGTGTGTTTGTGCCACTACCACCTTGACTTGATGACCACAGCTGTGTAATCGAGCTCGGAATCTGGAATCGTGATGCCCCCAGTTTTGCTTTTCTTTTCCTGGATGGAGTTAGCTCTTCAAGCGCTTTTGCGGTTAGATACAAATTTTAGCATTGTTGGTTCTAGCTCTGTGACAGAGGCTGGTGGTATTTTTATTTATTTATTTATTTATTTATTTATTTATTTATTTATTTTAACATTTACTCATTTTTCAGAGTGAGACAGACAGAGCATGAGCGGGGGAGGGGCAGAGAGACAGGGAGACACAGAATCCGAAGCAGGCTCCAGGCTCCGAGCTGTCAGCACAGGGCCCGACGCGGGGCTCAAACTCACGGACTGTGAGATCACGACCTGAGTCGAAGTCGGATGCTCAACCGACCGAGCCACCCAGGTGCCCCATGGCTGGTGGTATTTGGATGGGGATTGCATTGAATGTGTAGATTGCTTTAGGTAGTATAGACATTCCTCTGAATTTTCTAATTGTTCCAATCTCTTACACTGCATTTCCTTTCCAACATCGTAGTTTCATGTCTCTCTTTTTTTAAGAGTTCCTTTTAAAAAAGAATTATTTATTTTGAGAGAGAGAGAGAGAGAGAGCGCACCTGCAAGTGGGGGGGGGGGTTGGGGAAAAATAGAGGGAGAGAGGGAAGTCAAAGCCGACTCAAGTTGTCAGCGCAGAGCCTGTTGTGGGGCTCTATGAAGAAACCATGACATCATGACCTGAGCCATATCAAGACTTGGACACTTAACCTACTGAGTCACTCAGATACCCCCAGATTTTTATCTCTTAAAGATACAGAGGGTATTTTCTATGTTTTCCATTATCTATTTAACATTTTCAACTGATGGAATATGATCACTTAAAACACATTTGTAAGGATTATTTATTTTTGAGAGACAGAGAGAGAGAGAGAGAGAGAGAGAAAGAGAGAGAGAGAACATGCACGCACAGGAGGGGGGCAGATAGAGAGGGAGACACAGGATCCAAAGCAGGCTCCCAGCTCTGAGCTGTCAGCACAGAGCCTGTCATCAGGCTTGAACTCACAGACCTCCAGATCATGACCTGAGTAGAAGTCAGAAACCCAACTGAGTGAGCTTCAGCTTCCCAGGCACACCTACGATTAGAATACATGTGTTCATGTCCTTCTCTGGTGGTTGTCACATCTGGGTCAGCTCGGGGCTCTGTTCAAAGGATTGATCTCTCTCCTCATGAGCAATTCTTTCCCCTTTGTGAGAACCGGGCCCTATTGCCTCTAATCTTCTCACAGGATTGCCCCCGACTTGCTGGAGATGGCTCCCAGGGAGGCACAGAGCAGGACTGTGCTGCACCCTTTGGGCGCCCAGGAATGTTCGCCCTAGTTGGCTTTCCGCAGCTCTGTCCTCCCTTCTACACTGTCCTGTGGACTCTCAGCTCCGTGTCCTCGACCCCACGAGGTCCACTGGGCTCCTCTTCAGTCTCCTCTCCCGGTTCCTTGCTTGGAAAGTCTCTCGGGGCAGCACACTGGAGCCACGGTAGGGCTCGGCTCGCCTGTGTGTTTCCAAGTGTCCGGGATCGTCATCCTCAAACCCTGATGCCCAGGATCTCGGAAATCCTAATTCCCTGTCCTTGTGTGGTTTGTAGTTGCTTTCTGGTTTCGGGCAGGAGAAGAAATCCAGTTCCTGTGGGTCTGTATTGGTGTGGCTCCTAGAGTTTAGAATCAATGTTGGAAAATGATTCTGAATACAGACTTTTACGAATACAGAAAATAGCCACAGTTAGGGTGAAACACTGGAAGAATGAAACCCTCAACGTTTGTACTTAAAAAGCACTGCACCAGTGGTAAGGGCATCAGTCCGGCCAGCATGGGCTGGGCGTCCGTCTACACTGCAGCACCCGAGTGCTTTGAATCCACGTGGCGAAAGTGGTGGCTTCCCACGTGCAATGTCCCGCTTAGCCTGGCGCCTCCTATTTCCGTTTATGGCCTCCAAAGCGTGGCGATGACCGCGGCCTAGTTACGCTTGCCCCTTTGAACTAAGTCCTCTCTGGGGACCTGGGACTCGTGGCCAGACCAAGCCCATTGAGAGTCCTCTATAAGATAACCCAGTGATCATACTTAAGTGGCACCTGAGAGGCCCCCAGTTGTGTGAAAGCCTCGTCTGTGTCTTCGCAGTGCTTTAGAACGCATGTCTGTGTGTATAAATGTATCATAGATATTTCTATCTGTCGCTATAGCGATATGTTTTGGGCAACATAACTGGTGGAAGAGTCTGTTAGAGGAAATGAAACACAGTCTTTTCGGTGGCTATGAAAGTAAAACGTGTATAAAGAAATCAAACATTTTTCTTCAGCTGCTTTATTTCCGATCTGGGCACCGTCTCTAGGCTGAGTGTGAGAGAGGAGCAAAGTCACACTGTCCCTAAGAAGGTCACGGTCCAGTGTTTAAAGTCTTCGGAGTAAAGGAAAAAGTTTGGGCTTCTTTGATCATTGTGTAAGAATCCCCAATCTAAAAGTAAAAGAGAGTGGTTCTTAGGTTGGGAAAGCCTTAGAGTCGGCAATGGAGGTCACAGAAACTACCACCGGGGCTCTAACCCCAAGAGATGTAGTTGGTGTGAGGCCCCAGAATCTGCATTTCTTACATCAAACCCAGGTGATTCTGATGCAAGTGGGCTGCAGACCAATTCCAACATATTGCTCTCTAACACTGACCCAAAGGTATGAATGAAGTTGGTTTCCTTTAAGGGAGCATCTTTAACTGCAAAGCGTGGAAGTCCTTCCACAAATGTGGCACCGAGATCTGCAACTAACCCTCAGCAAGTGTCTTAGTCACGTCCTTCCAGGACCTAACACAAAGCTATCGCTCCACAATGATTTCCTAGAAAGAGTTCAACAACGCAGACAGCAGCAACCACAAAACCCTCAAACACCATCCTCCCCACCACCTCCAGTAACAAATAGATCCATCCAAAGACTCACACCTGAGGCAGACACGGGTCCTACTTTCATGGTAGACGGAGTG
Organism: Prionailurus viverrinus; assembly: GCF_022837055.1. Classification (NCBI taxonomy): domain Eukaryota; kingdom Metazoa; phylum Chordata; class Mammalia; order Carnivora; family Felidae; genus Prionailurus; species Prionailurus viverrinus. Next base: position 10,850 of record NW_025927569.1, read on the forward strand.
ACCCCACGTGTGCTGTCACACTTGGTTGTTTAAGTCTTCCCATGAGTGCCTTTGGCTGTCAACAGAGCAACTCGCTGGCCCAATCCGCAGAACGGATGACGAGTCTGTAAACAAGTAGGACACAGAAGCCCAGAGCGAGGCCGTGCTGCCCCGTGATTATTCCAGGATCCGGACAATTCCTCCCCCATCCCTGTGCTGCCGGGCCTGCTCGCAGAATCAGTACTCATGAGAACTCGGTGCTTCCACAAAGTTCGTTTTATGTCCGTGACACTTACGAAAGCAACAGCCTATGACACCCTATAAAGCTCAGGTCTGCTCGCGATCCAGTCACAGATCACTTTTGGGGGAAAGCCGTAAACGCCATGCTTGCATGTTCGCTCTCTGTGACATGCTGAAAAGTAGCTCTGTGCCTGAAGAGAACGTGCGCGACAGAAACGTAGCTGTGAGAGGAGGGGGTTCTCCCGTATTTTTCCTTTTGTAGGTTATGTCCTTGCCCTCCTTGGGAAAGGAGCACAGCCCACTCTTGAAAAGTGAACAGTCAATCTGTGTGACCACCAGTGGCTTCCACTTTGCATAAGAACGTGCTGAGCCTGTGTGCAGGGAACAGACTTTGAATGTTACAGAAAAGAAGGGAAAGAAAAAAGATGGCGGGTGATGAGGTGAAGAAAGGCAAGAGAAATGGAGATGCAATTCAATGTCCTTACACCTTGCAGCCCACTGGTCAATAGCTGACACAGGACCTCCTCAAGGAACTCACAACTGCCTTAATGTTAACGCTCTGCTGGACGCAAAAACCAACCTCGGCTTGAGGCTAACCAGACCTCCAGGGTCCTGTAAGCCTTCTGGAACGTATGGAACTCCTGTCGGAAACTTCATTGGGCTCTACGCCCCCATCCTCCCCCACCCCCAAATTAAAACTTTATAACCAGTCACACCTCACAATCCCAGTGCAGCTCTTCCTGTCCCCCTGTCCTGTCCTCACGCTTTTTATAAACACCTTTTTGCACCGAGAACGTCTCACAAAGTCTTTGTTTTGTTTTGTTTTTTAGTTTATTTATTTTGAGAGAGATACAGGGAGACAGAGAGAGAAAATCCCCAACAGTCCCCTGCTGCCAGCACAAAGCCTGACTCTGGGCTCAATCTCACAAACCTGTGAGATCAGGACCTGAGCCAAGAACAAGAGTCAGATGCTGAAGCCACAGAGCCACCCAGGTGCCCCGAGAATCCTTTCTGAACCTTTCGCTCCTGGCGCACCTCACATCGGCAGGTCCCTAACCTAACACTTCACCGGGGAAAAGCAGCGCTTGGCCGGACCACCTAAGACTCACGACCTGCAGCATTTATACAGAATTGATTCCATCCCGCAGATCTAACTACCGCTGACGTGATGAGCCAGACGCCTGACATGGGTTGTCTGTCGCCGGGGTACCGACTCACCGCGAACTTAGAGGCTTAAAAGGACACACGTTTGTCACCTGACAGTTCTGTGGGTGAAAAGTCCCAAAAAGGATCTCACCAGACTCAGATGGAGATGTCAACAGGGCCACCGCCCCTTCTGGAGGCTCAGGGAGACTGAGCAATTTAATCCAGGGAAACCAGTCGGGAGGTTTTGGCAAGGGAGCTCCTGTGTCCCACCCGCCCTGGTTTCCTCTGTCTCCATCTTCCGCACCACCAGCTACAGCAGGCAGACATCTCCTCCTCTGCCTCCTCCAGGTTGAAGGCACCCCTGTAATTCCAGGGGGCCGCCCGGATATTCCAGGACGATCTCCCCATCTCAGGGTCCTTGACCTAAGCACCTTCGCAGAGGCCCGTTGGCTGTGTGATGGATCATTTTCACAGGATCCGGGATGAGGCTGGGGACCTCGCAGGCAGGGGGCATCCTTCCGTGGACCACCACACTATTGACTCAGGTGACAACTAATGTCGGACCCCCGCCCACCGCCCCCCCCCCCCAGGTCTCTTCTAATTTCAGCAGTCTAGTAAAAGTCAAGCACACGTCAAGGCCCAAGGGAGACAAAGGCAAATCAGAAACCAGAACGCCAGGGACAGGACCAGGAAATTGCCCCAGGACTAGTCTCTTCCGAGTAGGTGCTGCTTGGCTTTCCAGACCTGGCTTTTCCCCACGGAAGGGGGACTTTGCTGGCAGAAATCTCCTCCAAGGGGAAGCGCGCAGGAGGGGAGGAAGGGACGGCAGAGGCAGAGTGGGGCGCCCGGGACCCCACTAACCCCTGCTGTGACCTCTGGCAGTGGGGGGAGGGTCTAAGTGAGCTCAAGGCAGGTTTCCGTGGACCCGCCCCCGCCTCAACGCGGGGATCCTGGTGCGCCCCCCCGGGAGTCCACCAGGGGGCGCCGCGGCCCCGCCCCGCCCCGCGAACGCACCTGTAAAGCAGCAGGCACGCGGCAGTTCTCAAACGACAGGTGTGGTATCGCGCGCCCCCAGCTGCCAGACGTTCGGTTCCCCCGATCTGGTGTCCAGCCCTGGTGCGGGGGGACTGGCTTGGCGGCTGAGCCCCTCAGGTGGAGCCATCGCACTGTTGTCTCCTTCAAACCGGGCTCTGGGCAGAGACAGAGCGAGAGACAGAGCGAGCGAGGTGTGTGGGCGCTTCTCCGGCTGGGGGACGTCCTCCCTCGTGTTCCTCTCAGGCGGGCGCAGTCGGCCCGGTGCTGCCCGCCGCGTGGGCGCCACGACGGGCGCAGGGGCCGTTGCGGGAGCTGCATGGAGAGGGAAGACGAGCGGGAAGCAAATCAGTGTGGAGGGGAGAAGACGGAGGAGCCCCGCAAGGAGAGGAAGGAGGCGGGGCGGGGAGGGAGGAAGAGGAGAAGCCTCAGCTCTGAGATCCCGGCGGGAGCGGAGCTGGGGGCAGGGAGACGGCGTGCGCGTGGAGCCGGGTGACGCGGGGAGGGGCGGGGAGTGAGGCTGGGCGGGGCGGGGAGTGAGGCGGGGCCGTTGCGCCCTGACCGGGGCGTGGCCTTATGGAAATGAGGCCTCCGTGGGCGCGGTCGAATTCTACCAGGCGGTAGAATTCCCCGGGCTGTGGAAGTGCCCGAGCTGTGGCTCGGCTTGTGTGAGGACGACGTGTGTGGGGTGAGGATGGTTGAGACGGGAGTGGGTGCGGAGGGTTTTGGGGTGCGGGGAGGCCAGTGACCGTGTGTGTAGAGTGTGGTGCGTGTGAGGCTGGGTTGGGGCGGAGGGGGAGGAAGGCATACTTACCTGGCAGGGGAGACACCATGATCAGCAAGGTGGTTTTCCCAGGGCGAGGCTTGCCCATTGCACTGCGGGCGTGCTGACCCCTGCGATTTCCCCACATGTGGGAAACTCGACTGCATAATTTGTGGTAGTGGGGGACTGCGTTCGCGCTCTCCCCTGGTCAGCGGTCTTTCAAAGACAGATGTTTGAGTGCTTCGTTGCTTTGCTTTTTCTTCCTTTTTTTACTTTTAGGTGTCTCTTCACAGCAGAGTGGATTGTTGTTTTGTAGGCAGTTCTTTACTTGTCCTATCTTTGCTGTTGGTCTCCTGTGTGGTTGGTTGTGTCTCACTTTTGGCGGTGGGAGCAATGTCCCTTGGGGGGTTTGAACTGGTCACCCTGATCCTGCTACAAAGGCTTTTTTACGGTTTTTTTTTGCCTTTGTAAAAAAGACCGGAGGGCTCTGACGTCTCACCACACACGTGGCGCCAGGACTGCAAGTGGGAGCTCACCACCTGACCTCAGCTGGGTTATGAGCTGGAGCCCAAGTCAGAGGCTTAACCAACTGAGCCTCCTAGGCGCCCCACGTGTTCGCATTTCTTAGGGATGGCCTCAGTGCTTTCTCTGCAGGAGGGGAGGGAAGTGGGGCTGCAGTGCTCAACCATTGCCTGGCTTCCCCATTTTCTGCCAGCAGGTACAAGGGAGCTCCCAGGAGCCTAAGGCCAGTGCTACTCAGAGGTGTCTTTGGGGAAAAAAAAGAGAAAAAAGAAAATCACTCCGGGGCTGCCTGGGTAGCTGAGTGGCTGAGCGTCCCACTTTGGCCCAGGTCAATGATCTCAGGGTTCCTGAGTTTAAGACCCACCTCCTGCTCTGGGCTGACAGCTCTGAGCCTGGAGCCTGCTTTGCATTACTTGGCTCCCTCTCTGCACTGCGCGCGCTCTCTCTTTCAAAAAATAAATAAGAACCATTAAAAAAAAGAGAAGAAAAACACTCTGGAAGGAGGGGATTATATGGAAAAGACTAAAAGAATCACAGGGGGATTTGGTTGGGTTCCCACAGGGTCCCCATGGGTTGGGGGAAAGGGGACTCTCACACAACAGGAACTCAGGAAACATGCACACAGGGATTGGAGCATATGGAAGGCATTTCACACATCTGTAAACATTTTGCCTCACGTGGAAATCGTGGTATGTGCTTGGCCGTCATAAGGTGCCTGAATCAGGAAATCTGGAGGTACTCTCCCTGAGGAAAGGATGGGGCAACTACCTTTGTCCTTGCAGATCCAGAGCCTTTCTGAGCCCTGAGAGAATCTTACGTGTTGACTGACATTCCAATTCAAGATCAACGCAGAGACCCTACACTTTTAAGTTTGTTGGGTTTCCCGTGTGTGGCCAGAGGTCCCCTGGCGGAGAACAGTTGACACGCGGAGTACAGAAGTAGGCCAAGAAACAGAATATTACCTGGATATACCACATTACTTACCGCCCTCACTAGTCTCACCGAACATGGGAGTGGGCATTTCAATACCTGGTATTCAACGAGGTTTATGGAAAAAAAAAAAAAAAAAAAAAAAAAAAAAGGAAAGTTTGGGTTAATAGTTTAAATTGTTGTGTCCACATTGAATTCCATGGGCAGTGAAGAAAGTTTTCTAGGTTCTGAGTGTGGAAATGAGGGGCTAAAGGATAAAAAACTATTTTACAACTCAATGTAACTTTGGTAACTTAGTATCTTTCACACTTGACACAGTTTTCTTTCATTTTGTCTGATGCCCTGCTCCCGTGAGTAAGTCTAAATGTATCTGTACAAGAAAGCTGCTATCAATACGAAACGTAAAATCCATACCATTGCGTTTGGCCCTGCTTATTCCTAACGGTGTTTTAGGCTGGTTTCTAACTGCTTGTAGCCACGTTATGGCTCACTCTGAAGGCAGCCCATTCTAGCCACAGGCACACTTCTCCTTGGCCCACCTCTAGTCTAGGTTAAGCAGACCGTCTGAGCTGGCTCCCTCACTGGGGGAAGGATGTAGGTCAAGCAGGTAATAAAGGGAAATGGAGAGAGGATGCTTAAACCAGGCATTGTCATGAGTGGGATGGACAATGTGGGAGGACTATGGCAATGCTAAAATAACATGCCTGGCGATATCTCTCTCACTCGCTCGCTCTCTCTCTCTCTCTGTCTCTCTCTGCAAACTTGCACTGCCCAATGAGCAATGCTGGGAGAAACCATTGTATCCCTTCTCGGAGGAAGAAAATTGGATTCCTGCTGATTTATAAGCTCAGCCTAAACACTCCACCCAGACAATTTGGACAGAAGAACAGGAACTGGGTTCCTTGCAGTTGCTCAGTTCCTTCAGTGACGCTGGCCTGGAAAGAAAGAAAGGTACCCCAGTCAACTTTCCGCATAACCATCGAGTGAGGAACCTCTTGGCAAACACACTCATGGTAGTTAGTGTAGGGAGAGTCCTTACCTACGACATGCCTGTAAGTGGGAGGGATCTCGTGTGAGCAGAACCCTGTAGGGACTCAAACATATGCCCGTGGATTTATGTAGCTTAGTGTCCTGGAAACTGTCGCATCAGTTCTGTGAGTATCAGCCTAGCAGATGACTTCTACCAGGTTCATCGACTTCAACCAGATTCATTGGGTACAAGTGACGACTTCATGCAGCACTTAGAGAGCACCTATGTTAACTCGGGGCCAGAACACGTCCTAAGGTGGGAAGAAGTTTCTTGCAGTTAGTGTTGGTTGTCCGAGATTTCTTGTTGCTTTGCTTGCGCCTCACACAGTTAATTTTATCCTTGAAAGTGTACGTCAAACTTGATACCAGAGAAGATTTGTGGGTTTGGTGGGTCTGATTTGGCGATGCAGTATTTTATGTGTGTCCTTTTCAGATGGATGTGTCTGATGCAATTCTCTGTTCTTAAAGCACTCATCATGGCCAAGATAAACAGGGATAATCTGTGAGCAGAGCGACTGGTGGGTCATGGATTAAATACGTAGTGGCCTTCATGGCCACATTTCTTGCTGGCACGTCTTCCAAAATCACGTATTGTTCTTTTTGCGTGTGCCCATTTGTGACTCCCAAAGCCCAGAGCCACCTTTCCCTGCTACCTTGTGGTCCTTGTCCTCACTTCCCTACAAGTTCAGGATGATGACAGCTCTCATTAAATCCCACGCAGGAGAAAGCCCATATATCGTAACTCTCTATCCCTTAGCAAATGTTAATTTCCCATGTTAGGAAAGGAGCAGAGATAAGAGAATATCAAGTACAGTGAGCACTCTTACCTTGAGGAGGTACATCGACCTTGGGGAAATCTGCCACACCACGAGTGAAAAATTGTTCCCTGTCTCCCCTGGCATAATCTTAGAGAAACGTAGCCTTAGGAGAAATTTCGGATTTCTCTTCAGCCAAATCAGCAGGAACGTACATCCCAAGAAACAAGTGGGGGTTTATAATCATTACAGCCGGAAAGATCTCACCCCACGGTCTCAGTAAGAGAGTGGTAGAAAGAACCACACATGACAGGATTGGGGCTGTGGTTGGTTGATGGCGGGGAGGCTGGAAGGAAGCAGGGTCTGCTCTACCTTGAACACTGGTAGTCTGCACGGGCCCGTCTTGACTGCGGTGAGAGTCAGCAGTCATTTCCTTACGAAAAGAGGAGGGTGTTTGGGGCGTTGTAGTTTGCACGGTGACCTGGTGTTTGTGGGACCTCTTGGAATAGTCAGGTAGTCTTGTTGTGTCTCATTGTCTCAGGGTTCAGAGTCTCTTTGAGGTTGAGATCCTGTATCTGAGACTGTTTATTCCCAGCGTGAGAACAAAACAGCCAGGCCGGGATGTCAGCAGGGCCATTCAGGACATCAGAGGCTGGACTTGTTCTTTCTCCCTGGAAATCCCTAACCTAGAGGTCACGAAAGAGAGCACTCTGGGCTCACAAGCTGTAGGTGCGAGCCTGGCTGAGTTACAGTGTGACTTTGCCTGAGTGTCTTCAATTTTCCTTTCTGTGGCTCAGTGGCTCATTTCAAAATGGGGCCAATGGGGTTTCTTCTACACGAGTCGTCCCCGGTGTTACAGGAGAGGGGCAGGGGAAGCACTGAGCCCAGTGCCTGGCAGGGAGTAAATACTCAGCACGCATTAGGTCTGCTCGGTCCTCTGCCGTCAGCGTTTTTATCATCTGCCTCATTCTTTTGTTTTGTTCTGTTTTCCAAATATACTTTATTGTCAAGTTAGGTAACATACAGTCAAAACAGTGTGCTCTGGGCTTCGGGACTGGGTTCCCATGATTCATCGCTTCCATACAACACCCAGTGCTCAACCCAACAAGTGCCCTCCTCCATGCTCATCACGAAATTTCCCCTCTCCCCGACTCCCACCATCAACCCTCAGTTTGTTCTCTGTATTTAAGAGTCTCTTCTGGTTTGCCCCCCTGTCTGTTTGAAACTATGTTTTCCCCTTCCCTTCCCCCATGGTCTTCTGTTAAGTTTCTGAAGTTCCACATGTGAGTGAAAACACATGGTATCTGTCTTTCTGTGACACTTATTTCACTTAACATAATACCCTCCAGTTCCGTCCACCTTGTTGCAAATGGCAGGATTTCATTCTTTCTCATTGTCAAGTAGTGTTCCGTTGTATATATAACCCACATCTTCTCTATCCGTTCGTCAGTTGATGGACATTTAGGCTCTTTCCATAAGTTGGCTATTATTGAAAGCACTGCTGTAAACACTGGGGTATACGTGCCCATCTGCATCAGCACGCTTGTATCCTTTGGATAAATGCCTAGTAGTACTCTTGCTGGGTCATAGGGTAGTTCTATTTTTCACTTTTTGAGGAACCTCCACACTGTTTTCCAGAACGGCTGCACCGCTTCGCATTCCCACCAACACTGCAAGAGATTCCCGATTCTCCACATCCTCGCCAGCATCTGTTGTTTCCTGAGTCGTTCATTTTAGCCACTCTGACTGGCGTGAGGTGGTATCTCAGTGTGGTTTTGATTTGTATTTCCCTGATGATGAGCAATGTGGAGCATCTTTTCACGTGTCTGTTAGCCACCTGGATGTCTTCTTTGGAAAAGTGTCTATTCGTGTCTTCTGCCCATTTCCTCACTGGAGTCTTTGTTTTTTGGGGTGTTGCGTTTGGTAAGTTCTTTATAGATTTTGGACACCAACCCTTTATCCGATCTATCATTTGCAAATATCTTCTCCCACTTCATCGGTAGCCTTTCAGTTTTGATGATTGTTTCCTTTGCAGTGCAGAAGCTTTTTATCTTGATGAGGTCCCAATAGTTCATTTCTGCCTGTATTTCCCTTGCCTTTGGAGATGTGTCAAGTAAGAAGAGAGAGGGGGACAGAGGATATGAAGTGGGCTCTGTGCTACGTGGGCCCTGTGCTGGCAGTAGATTCCCCACCTTGAGTATTGAACTCACGAAATGTGAGATCATGACCTGAGCTGAAGGTGGACGCTTAACTGACTGAGCCACCCAGGCACCCCTAGAACTAGTAGATTTTCCAGAAAAAGGAGAAAACCTCTGATGCTGCAGACACCTTCCCCACCACCCAAAGAAGCCAATTTATATCGCATGCAGAGAAAAATCAATCTATAGTCTACATCCCCACCAAACATACAAAGCAAGGCCATATATTTTAAACCCTCAGCAAGAACTCATGGTACAAGCACTTTCTATTCACCTAAGATGTCCATGTACAAAGGCAGTAGAAAAAGAGTACTAAATATGCAACACTCAGGGAGTCTTGATTCCGTCACTAGGAGTCATTTAAAGACGAACTCTGCCCAATAAGAGAAGTTTTGACTTTTGTACAACTGATTGTCACTGAATACACTTCATTGTAGATCTGAGACAAAAGTCTGGGAGTGGAACCAGTGGGAGAAATAGGATGTAAATGGCATCCGTTTCACCGGGCGGGAACAATACTATAACAAGTGGCAGGTGGAGACAGAAGAGAAAATAGAATAATGTCAGAAGTCTGAGATCTGAGAAGTTGGGAGATCACTTAAAACTTGTGTTGTTTTCATTTATTTTTGAGAGAGAGAGAGAGAGAGAGAGAGAAAGAGAGAGAGAGAGAAAGAGACAGTGTGAGTGTGGGGGCAAGGCAGAGAGAGAGAGAGGGAGACAGAATCTGAAGCAGGCTCCAGGCTCTGAGCTGTCAGCACAGAGGCCAATGCGGGGCTCGAATTCACGAACCGTGAGATCATGACTTGAGCTGAAGTCGGACGCTCAACCAGTCGAGCCACCCAGGTGACCCTGTGGTTATTTATTTTTAAGAGAGAGAGAGCATGCAAGCGGGAGAAGGGCAGACAGGGGGGAGGACGGAGAATCTGAAGGTGGTTCTGTGCTGACAGCACAGAGCTCGATGCAGGGCTCAAACTCATGAACCCATAGGCCATGACCTGAACCAAAGTTGGACCCTCAACCTGCTGAGCCACCCAGTCACCCCGAGATCGTTTAAATCTTAGAATGGCGATGTGACAAGTTTCACAAGTTAATACAGAACCAAACATGTCCCGCACTTGTGATGCAGTGTTCAGCCCTACATATACAACCTTTCTAAACAACAGGTGCACATTCAGACACACATATGTACTCTTGCCCGTAGGGGCAATAGAGCCTAAAAGATACAGAGACTCAGCACTAAATACCAGAAGAGAACCAAGAACATTTACATCACGATGGTGATGGATTGGAGCCCTGAAGGAAACATAATTCACCAGTCCCCAGTGATTGTCAAAATAAACACTTTAATGATAGAGAACGGGGAGGGAGTGTTCTTTTCCACAGCACGATGCCAGCAAATACACATACACAAGGATGATACAACTAGAGTTTTTCCAACATACAAACAGATATGGTTGTGACACACTGCAGGGATCACTAAAAGATGGTAACATTGTAGAGACAGACTTTAGAGAGAGCATCTTCACACAGTCTCAGATGTTACACCCAAACAGAAGACCATGAACGATCTGCTAGGCCCCCCATAGAAGGCAACCAGTGCTGCTCTCACAATGATGGTGATGGCAGACTGGAGGCTCTGGGTCTCTGGGTGGGCGGGGCTGGGACACACACTGCATTCACGAGGGAACGACCCGGGAAAAGGTTAGACTGAATTTAATCAGGAGGAAGTGATCAGACACCTTCAGGATGTAGACCATCAAGCCAGACATCTGGCCTGTCCCCTACAGACAAGGAAGTGTCACCACCACCAGAGACAGCCACAGAAAGGTGAGGAGATGTTTGGGGTTCGAAAGGACTACAAAATTACGATAGCACAATCTTCTGAGTCCTTTGGAACCCAAGATATCTCTTCTCCTTTTTGTCGTCTTATTTGTGCTGTGGACACTGGCTGTTTGAAGAAAGACAGGCCCGATGTCTTGTTCCATGGTCAAAATTCTGCAGTTTTCTGATCCCTACCTCATGCTCAGATTCAGGCTAAGCCTCTTCAGCAAGAACGCTGCATACTTAATGCTGTCTGCTCCTGGCACAGCCCAGCTGGTGGCCCAGAATGTCCAGTTTGACATGGGGTCTATTGCCACGTTGCTCCAGCCTCTGCTTATCCGCAGGATGGAATGGAGAGGGGCCAGACTGAAGGTGTCTCACAAGGGCGTGTGGTCTGGGCATTGGTTGCCTCGGCGACTTATCACGACTGGAGTCAGAAGAGCGAGAATTCCTCTCATGAAACCAGACTTTTGGAGTAAAAATCCCAGAGAGTGGCTTGTGATCGAGATGTCGATTCTCAGCAAAGGATCCCTCGCATGTTCTGTTTGGGCTTTAGCTTGATTTGCTGCTTTAGAGTTCTTTTCAGCAAGTGGAGAATGATGGGGTTTTATGATGGGGTTTCGTTTAAATGAGGAGTATCTTTTCTTAGTTCCTGAAGTCCTTGGTATCTGAGACAGAGAGTGAGAGAGAGAGACAGAGGAATCAAATGTGAGTCTTGTTCAGGTCCTGCTGACGGCTGAGCCTGGAGGGATGGCTCCGTGGTGACAGAGGCCAGGGGCGAGCTGAGCCCCCGTGCAGAGAAGGAGCTGAAGGGGGGTCTGCAGGCAGGCTGAAGGGGAGAGTGAGAGCCACAAGCCTGAAGCAATATCCCCCTCAATTGCATCCAGCCTACACTGTAGGATGCAGGGACCCCTGTGCTCCCCGCAGCAGGCGCCTGGTGGCATCCCAGCTCAAGGCTGCCCTCAGCTGTTGCCAGGTCCCGACCATCCCTCCCTCAGCAGCCACCTCACCCTGGAACCCCCTTCCTCAGAAGCAAAGTGATGGCTTTCTCATGTGTCCCACGGAGGCATGTGCTTAGCCCCTGACACACACGTTCAGAAACAGACTGCCGAAGGCAGGAGGGGGCCCTCTGCAGACAAACACACCCCTTCTCACCCTGCCCTGGTCTTCTGAAGGGGGAGGCCAGGCTATGGAACGAGCCCCAGGACGTGAGATGCAACAGGGGCCTCAGACGATGTCCCAGTTCAGTCCTGCCGTGTGCAGATGAGGAACCGTGGGCCAAGGGGCTGATAAGGACTACCTGTAGCTGTGTGACCTGTGCCTGACACCCTGGAACTGAAACCCAGGCTTCGGGCCCTTCCCATCCTTGTGGGGGTCGGGAGACGAAAGCCTCCGATCTGGGGGTGTGGGCAGGCAGTAGACGCTGTTGGCCGCTTGGCTGGACGGAAACAAGGCTTTGCACAGAAATCCTGCCCCAAAGGGGCTGAAAAGAACCCCAAAGGGAGAAACTCCAAGAGGAATGACGAAAAGAGTGGGGAGTGTACCCAGGGCCTCACCCCCTTTTGCTCAGGGACCCCAAGAGCCCCTGCAGGGCACCTCACGCCAGGATACACCTGAGGGAACGTCTAGGAATATTCTCAGTGGAGACACTCGGAACTCTGCAGAGAAAACGGAAGAGCCTTCCTTTTACTCGTCTAGGTTCTTCTCGCACGTTTCCCAAACTGTCCCTGAGGAGAGTCTCTCGGTGTTGACCCTAATGTAAACGAGGGCCTGCAAAGGGCAGAGGGAGACCTAAGCTTCTTTACTGAGGTTTTATATAAGGAGAAAGTTTGATTAAAACATTTCCTTTCCATCTGCAGTGCACCTGTCAGGAGGCTGGGAAACGCATTTTAGTGAAGAGTCAACCGTGATTTTCATTGCACGAGGAGGAAAAAGAGCCCTGAGTTCCGTTACTGGTAATCAGGGAACGGATTGTTGTTCTTACACTGGGTTTCTAGGCAACATTTCTTTCTTACTGCATCCTCTAGTATAAAAATTGTGAGACACTTGGATCCAGAAGAGCGAGTATTCATCGAATTCATTCATGTGTCTTTGTCCTCTTCTTTCTCTGGGCTCTGTTGAGGGAGGAATGTCAACTCCATCAGGGGCTGATTCTCAGCTTGTCCACAAAATGAGTGACACACACACGGGATCCTTCTATCTGGCTTATGAACATCCTATAGCTCCACAGTCCTTCTGATTCCTAGGTGCATACCAGCAGAGCTTTAAAACATCTCCCATTACCCACACCCCAGCCCAGAATGTTGAAATCAAAATCTCAAGGGATTGGGTGACGGCATTCACGTGAGTTCAAAGCTCAGTCAGTGTTTCTTTCACGACAGCGTGATTTAGAACTATTAGCGAAGCTACTCTGTTTCAGACCACGGGGTTCTTGTCCTCATCTCTGCCACCATGACGATACCGGCCCTAAAGATTTTGGTCTTCCTTCGGACACCCTCCCATGAATCCCCGTTCTCCGCTGGACTTGTATGAGGCACAGATTGTCTCGTGTTCCCCTGGATCTCGCGGGGACTTCACAGAGCTGCCCAGAGTTAATTCAGTCAATGCTCGCGTATGTGCTCTGGCCTGAGAATCAACTCAGTTCCTTTCGGTGGATCCTTTTATGAGCCAGCTGGGCATGTAGACACGGTAACGGCAGTGAAAAGGGAAGACAGGTGGATGCCTGAACACCTCGTGTCTGTGCAGGTTGGAAACCTGGCCTCTGCATCTGTGTTTGGCCAGTGTCCCTGTAGAGTGCCATGACTGTCCTCCACTTGATGCCAGCTCTCTTGAGGTCCCAAGGTGTGGGTGGACACTGAGTCCTGGAAACCCCACACACATTAGCACAGGCCTGCTCACCTGGGGCCGAGGACAAACCTGACCCCAGGCAGGCCGTGTGGCAGTCCCAGAGGTGACCCATGATGTCGTGGAGTTTTTGTCGGGGTGCTCTTTCTCCTCAGTTTTAACACTTCTTATTCACATGGGGAAGCTGAGGGGTAAGTGTCGTTCTAGGTCGTGTTCCCGGAAACACCCCAGGGGAGAAGCCATGTGCAAGAGACATTAAGACGATGTTCCTGATGGGGCGTCTAGGTGGTTCAGTCGGTGAAGCGTCTGACTCTTGGTTTTGGCGCAGGTCACAAGCCCACAGTTTGAGGGTTCAAGCCCTGCATCTGGCTCTGTGCTGACAGTTCAGAGCCTGGAGCCTGCCTGGGATTCCCACCCTCTCCCTCTCTTACTGCCCCTCCCCGACTCGTGCAGTCTCTGTCTCTCTGAAAATAAATGACTTTAAAAGAAAAATTAAGGAAAAAAAAAGACCGTGCTTTGGGAGAAAGAGGTCATGGAGCTGGGGAAGCAAGGAAGGAAGTCAAAGAAGCCACGAAAGTGGGTGCCTTGTGCCAAAGTGCCATGTGTTTGGCCACACGTGTAAATGATGCCGGTCTGCTGAGGGGGGCCGTGGGGCCTAATTCCCGTGGCCGTGAGGACATGGGAGAGGGAATGCCAGGACAGCCCCCGTGGGGACACAGCACAGCTCACATGCCACAGCTGATGGAGATGGGAGGGCCCCCAGGGTGGCAGTCCCCGTGGCAAACAGAGGCAGGACCAGACAGAGGCAGGACCAGTCAGAGGCAGGATCAGACAAAGGCAGCGGCAGCTGGCGGAGGGACCAAACGAGGAAGAGAAAAACAGTTTGGGGTGTGGGAGGAGCGGTAATCTAACACAGCAACAGGAATCCATACTCCAAGAGCCACGGACGCCATTACCTCTGTGCCCTAAGCTTGAATGCCACGGAATCTGCACGCGAGTCTGCCCTCGCCGAACTGCACTTTTCTCTTGATCATCTTCTGTTTCATCACACCCAGGGCATTAACGTGGCCAAAGACTTGACCTGCACACTGGTTGGCCACCGAGCCCTCAGCAGCGTCACCCTCCAGCTTGGGAGGGATCTTCACACCCATGGAAGCTTCCAAACCCTGCTCTGAAAATAAAAGCACATCAACAGGATCCACTGTTAGTCGTGATCTTCCTGTGACTAAATCCGCTACCTACGCTGACATCGAATAAGGACGGTGGGCAGGACGAGAAAGGCCTTCGGGAAGTTCACGTGTGAGGGGCGCCGAGGGACACGCTTTGAATACAGCCTGTGTTGTTGACCTCTCTCACGCTACCCTGTAAGGATAAGAGCGCGGGGAGGGCAACATGCCCCCAGCGCCAAAAGTGAAATTGAGAAAAGTAGAATTGGTCAAAACACACAGTTCTGACAAAGAAGAGACAAAGGCCAGGAGGTGGTGCTCGAAAGAGGCTGTCCTATTCAAGGGAGGAGTCAAAGTTGAAGGCAAGCCTTTTGAGAGTCACCGGGGAAACCAAAGCTGGGGAATTTACAGAACACGCCCCAATACTTGATATATTTCATATATGTACACTATGCAGAGCATACACACCGAATACACGTAATGTGTGTGACGTAAGACGTAATATGTGTGTCTATAAGCACATTCTTATCTAATTGAGTAAACGGGCAGTTAACGGTTGGGGGACATCGAGCATAAAGTTCTAAACACTCTTCAGTCAGTTGCAAGTGGAAAATATATACAAATTTGAGAAGGATGAGAAGAGTTGTGGCAAGAAACAGGTGACCTTTTAAGCACCAAGGAAGAATTACAGGCTGAGAATCAAACAGAGTAGAACCACCTGCCCCAGAGTGATAGCTTGTCTTCCTCCAAATTCATCTGTGGAAACCCAATTGCCAACGTGATGCTGGGTGGGGTGGGCCTATGGGAGGCAGATCCCCCCATGAAAGGGATCTGTGCCCTATGAAATTGACCCCACAGAGCTCCCTCACCCCTCCACCCTGTGAGGACAGAGCAAGAAGGCGGCCACACATCAGCAGGAAGGAGGTACCACCAGGCGCCCAATGTGCCACTGTTCGATTTTGGTTCTACTCAGCCTCCAGAACGGGAGACACAAATCTCTGCTCTGACTAAATCACCCGGTCTATGGCATTTTTGTTATCACAGCCTGAATGGACTAAGAAACCCTCCTTGGACAAAAGTCTGGCATGGAGCCCCGTTTCCTGCTGAGGCCTGTGGGGAAGGTGAGCCACAGAGAGGGACTGAGCCAGCAGGAGAGTCTGGGCCGGGACCACGGGAGTCAGGGAGAAGTGGCAGAGAGGCAAGAGGGAGAAGACAGTAAGAATCTCCCGTCCTAAGCCACCTGTCAGGGCTGTGCTTCCCTGAACTCCCACTGAGGCGTCCTCTGGAGCATCTCCGCGGGGCGACAGGGCTGCGCCCTCATCACCTCACTTGGGAACTGTGTCTCCTCTTTTCACAGATGAAGTTGGTGCCTGAAGGAGGAGACCCAGGCTCCAGGAGGGGACACCAAGGGTGAGAGGGTAAAGACGACACAACCCAGGGGAACGCTGAAACGCTCGGTCTTCATGAAATGTGAGCTGACGCGGATCCTGATGACAACGAAGCTGGGGACGTGCTCGTGGAGATGAGAGGGGACAAGAGGAACTAGGTGAAGTATCGGAGAACAGAGTGTGCACTTTAGGAAACTGGCCCCTTATAGTTGCAGAGAAGGGAAACCAGGCAAATGCATGGGAAACTGTCGTGGGGCCAGTATTTCCACTGTAACTGTGAGCGCCGAACAGGGAATATCGGCTGCCTGGTGGATGTTGAAGGAGAGCAAACACTGGCCCACAAGCCTTGCTGAGAGAGTCCGGGAAGATGGGGTCCAGCGAAAGCGGAGCCAGGTAAGGACAGCTCTGGCACACGTGAAACAATGCCACGGAACCATTTTCCAAGTGTTCAGACGCCACAAAGCCACAAGAATTACGCATTACAGATTCATCGATGTTCTCAAGCCATTTTGCTCACTCAGGTCCCTGGAAATTATGTAGCTTCATGCTCCCAGCATTGATGGGATGGAGATCCCATTTTCAATGGTTTCAGATGAAGGGACCGAGGGGGACATACATGAGATGATGAATAACGTGGCCAGTAAACAGCCAGGAGGCTGAAACCATGGCACCTGGGCAGACAGAGCTGACCCTCACTCCCAAGCTCTTTGGAGCTGGAGCGTTGTGAGTTTGGAGCTGGGCAAAGCAAGCCTGCAAGAGGCCCCATTGCTGCCCGCGCCCACAACCCTGTGACTAGAGCTTCCTACTCCCCCCCGCACCTCTCACCTTGGAAGAGCGGCCGTTGGCTCCCAGAAACCATCGTGGCTGCCAGTCTCCTGATGGCGGGGGAGGGGCGGAGCCTGGCTCTGCGGTCACCACAAGCCAACTGCTGGCCCGGCTGCCCTGGCACAGAATTGGCCACCTGGGTATCTGACTGTGGCGGTGCTTGTGAAGCTTGCACCTCCGTCCTTGGGAAAGTCAAGTTTCCACTCGATGGCCCTTGGGGACCGGGCACCTGCATCGGGGCTGAAGCAAGAAGACACTTCAATGGACAAACCCCAGTTTTCTTAACTCAGCACTGCCAGAACTTCCATTTGTGATGTCCTCCCGCCTCGTCCCCCACCGTCTGTGAGACCAGCCAGTGAGCAGGTACAAAGGCAGACATCATGGATACGAAGGCGATGTCACCGTTGTGTGCCTGGGCATGCTGAGATGGCAAGTGTCCAGGACGCAAAGTCCCTGAAGGGAAGGTCACCCCCTGGAGTCCAGACGGCTTTGTGTGGGAGGCGGGCTCATGCCTATTATTCTGTAGTAGTACCCTTCGTCCTACAGCCTAGAGAGAAGGTTCTAGAGAGGCCTCAGGGCAGAACGAGAAAGTACTGCTGATATGTGCCCCAAAAGAAAAAAGAAGAGGGGCAGAATTTGGCCTCAAGGCTTCAGATGCCTGTTTCTCCCTGGCTGGTCCCAGTGCAGGGAGGCTGGGGCAGGGCAGCCCTCCTGGGGCGCCCCCTGCGGCAATCACAGCCCACACACACTGTTCCCACGTTCCCACCAGAACCTGCATCGGGGACGGGCTGTGCATAATGGAGACGCTGCCTTCATTCATCTCCGCCCATCCTCATAGCCTCTCATGGCCCAGGCTTAATGCAAGGCCATGTCACACACATCACCCTCCTGAGACGCGTCTTAACCTGTCCCATCCCTGCCCCCATGGAAACCCAGACCTGGCTGTCAGGGTCTCTGACACAGAGCTCTGCAGGGTTACCAGGGTGCCAGGCAGCCAAGTGAAGAGCCACCATGGGACCCCTAGTGAGAACAGAAATCGTCTGGGACCTCTCAGCTCTGATTGCTTTTCATGGAGCGTCTCCCGGAGACCTTGAGCTCCTGGAGGGGCTGGATGAGCCCTGGCTCTGCTCACACCACAAAGTGCACTGACAGGGTAGGAGCTGGCACTCCTGCAGGGTCACAGGGGTCGTTGGGGGCGTCTAGCAACTGTTCTCTTTGCATTTACAACTGTTTCAGATCATTTGGGTAGAACTGGGTGCTCTGGTACACAGGGAGGCGGGCGCCCCAGGAGAAACAACTAGCAGCTCAGCAACGATTTAACAGATGCAGCCAATGTGGAGCTGACCACAAACCTGTGTGGAAAGCCAGGGAGTTTGTAGGAAGCCACACAAGAAATACAATTGGCAGCAGAATTGCACAAGTAGCAGAGGTCTCCTTTTGGAACAAAACAAAATCAGGAAAAAACAAAGGAGGACTGTCACCCAGCTGTCTCTGGGTAAGATAGCGGTGGCTGAGATTCTGAACCCTTTTTTCCCTTTTCTCCATTTCTCCTCTCGAGCCTCACTTGGTACCAACAGCCTGCATGTTGGACGGGGCCGGGGGACAGAGGGCAGCCTGGGACAGAAGGAAGGAAAGGGCTCTGAGCCACAGGATGCCTTTCAAAGAGTGAATCCGAGAGCAGAGTTCAAACCGGTAGGAGCCTACGGGGCCTGTTGGCAGGGATGCAACTCTCAGCCGATTCAGGTTGTTGAAGACACAGAGGACAGGCTTCCTGGGGCCCCAGCAGGAACTTCGTGCCCCTCACAAGAACAGGACTCACCATCTACATCCACGCCCAAGAAGACTTCCTGTTTGTCAAAGGTGAATGAGGCACTCCTATAAGGCCTATAGGTGTCTGACAGGTCATGGCCAACGGAAGCAGTCAAATTACATTCCCCCACTGAGTCCTGTGGGACTTCATCCTCTGGGGCCACTGGCAGCTCCCTGCAGAGCCTGGTGTTGCTGGGAGGACGAGACATGCAGAAAGAAGGTTTAGTCAACATGCAGTGCCAGCTAGTTTTGAGGGCAGGGCGTAGGGACTGGTCAGAGAACACAAGCGGGATCCCCACAAAGGGAAATGAAGCAGTCTGCCTGAAGCTGGAGCCACAGTGTGGGTACACCCGGATAGGTGCGGGGGGGGAGGGGACGGGGACAGGCAGGTGCTCAGGGCATGGCCAGAGTGCCAGCTTATGGGGAAGGAGTGGGAACCACCCCAGGGCACAACAGTCATGACCCACAGCACACCAGAAGACGATAAAGCAGCATCAACACTTTGGCATACACTGTGTGGACATTTACACAAAGCACCAAGAGAACCCCAGGCTAAGGCAGCATTGTAGACTCCTGAATATCTCGTGGGCCCAAGGCCGACGTGTCTAAATACTGAGACGTGAAAACTGTTTTCCTAAAACCATCCTTGCTGTGAATGCCCGCCAATGTGCTAATGGCAACCGGCAGAGAGAGCTGTGCATCTTACACGGGACCTAATACGAGGAGAGACCGGGAGAGTGCAAGGCATCCTGGGACTGCTTAGTCCACCTGCGTCAGTGGACGAAAGATACTCCATTTGAGAGGGATTAATAACGGGGCCTATGCGAGTACCACATGACACAGAGGACCTTGCTGAAGGACCACCTTGTGGGTGTCGGAAGGGATGAAATAGGTGCATTTAGCACTTTCTAGATTGGCCTAGATCTGAGATCCCCAGATGTCACCACTGAATTAAAGCCCATGATTCTTCAGAGTTACCTGGGGCATGTCGGGTCCTGGTCTTCTTCATCGCAAAGATCATTATGATTGTCTACAAGTAAATACAGACCGGCCAGTCACATAAACAGAGCAGCACTTGGACATGAAAATTAAGTGTCCCACGCAACTAGCACACGGGCACTAATGTCCTTAGTTGGGCAGCAGGGCATTGAGAGAAATAATCCAAGAGGCCTCAAGCAATGCCTTGGGAACATGCCTTGGCTAGCTTTCCTAAAGCATCGGGCAGGATTTCCCTGATCTGGTAGAGCCCCATCTCAACAGTCTGTCCGCAGAGGTCAACCTCTGTTTTACCGCAGATTCTGGGGAACGGCTTACCTGCATTCTCAAAACTTACTGCAAACTTCTCTCACTAGCTTCCCTCATGAGATACTCTAGGTGGCAGGGTTTTAGGGAATTTCTACAGAGGCCAGACTGATGCACGGAATCTGCAGACCCTCAAATCAAAGGAAATCTTTTGTCCGTGATCCCTTTTGCTACACAGGCACATGGGCCATGCACGGGGTGGGGCCATGCCGGGGCTCAGCTATGCTTCAGGGAAACGTACAAGCAAGCTGATGGTGGAGGTGGTTATGTCCTGACACTCAGACGACGACTTAGGGAAGACAACCAACACAGAGGACACGGACACCGGGGACCAGAGCAGTGAAACCAGGGAAACAACACACCCAAAGACATGGGTAAGGCTGACATCGCCTTGACAGGCACAAAACTTCAAGGAATATTGTTTGGGATGAAAGTGAGAGGATGGCAGTTGAGGAGACACAGTGTGTGGAAATCAGGAACAAGACAGACTCCTCTGCGTGTGCCTCACAGATGAGTGTGAGTTTGTCACACCCGCCCTGACCCCAATGTCCTGACTTGTGTCAGGAGCCACAGGCATGGCCTGAGATGAGGAACAGAGGGCAGGGCCCTGATGCATCTGAGGTCTGTGCTTAGAAGTCTATCCTAGAGCCTGACTCAGATCCATATGTCTACGGGGCTGAAACACCTGGATAACAAATTCCAACATAAGCAGAGTAGGGATACCCAACTATGGGGTCGACTTGGGAGTCCAGTTGGAGCTTTAGCACCTTCGCAGTGGAGGACTCACTAGCTGCTTCCAGAGCAGGACAGACATCCAGATCCTCATATGAGTTGATGTTGGCCCTCCTGTGTGTCCAGGGGGAATCAGATAGGTCAGGCAGAGCTGAGTAAGTCAAATAGCGTTCATCCAGTGAGTCCTGTTGGACATCCTGCTCTGCATTCTCCTGCAGCTCCCTGCCGAACCTGGTGGGGAGGGGAGGTCTGAAGATTAAAACAGGAAAAGTAGACACCACAGCATCTTACTGGTTTTCACGGGGAGCCGAGAAGTGTAGTCATAACGTAGGGGCAACCCCATTATTGACAGGGAAAACTATCTTCCTGTTTCAGGGGCACAGTGGGGATGCTATGGGGGCAGGAGAGGCAGAGAGGGAGAGACAGGGAGACGCACACATACACACACACACACACACACACACACACAGAGAACAGAGGTGTTCAGGGCACTGGCCACAGAACCAACTTCTGTGCACCAAACTGAACTACTGTGGAATGGATGTCATGACTCACAGCACACACACATGGAGAATCCTAAACATGACTTCAACCCTTTTGCATAAATTTTGTTGATATACATTCAGTGGCTAAGTGAACACATGTTAAAAGGCATCATCCACATGGAGAGATTTGCATCTTCACGGACTCTTTCTCTTACTATCGTGACAT